>NW_022987243.1:29633-76367 GCF_010094035.1 Trematosphaeria pertusa | reverse complement strand
TCCCCTCCCCAACCTGTGCACCACCACACTGCCCGCCATACGCTACGACGCCGCATCACTCCTTCCCGCCCTCGTCCGCTCTGCTGCTGGCGCTGGCCCATCGTTTTGCTTGTTTTTATATCTGACACCCGCCGCCTCGCCTCCCCAACGAGACATTACTGTACAGCCTATCCCCGCGTTAATACTGCAATAGAGCCCTGGCATCCTCCGCCGTCAGCAGCACCGCGCTCCGCCGCCTTCTCTTACCTAGACTTTCGCGTTGCTCATTGCCTCCGCCGTGGATAAGCCACCAGCCATAAAGGTACGCATATAGTACTCACTACATTTACCGCACCTGAGCTGCACCGTTTGCATTTTCCCTTACAATACTTTTTCCGGCCGCCGTGGCCCATACTCATCGCCATTTCTTCCCGTCAAACCACGCTTGTTCCCTCGGCTCACCTGGGTCTGCGCCAAATATACAGTCGCAGGGTGCGCTGACAGTTCCAACCCAGACATTAGACTCGATAAATATCCGAGCTCCACGCGTACGCGACAGGTTCCCCAGAACATACGACCTGTCCGATTCTCTGCATCATCCATGGTTGTGATCCACCATCGACTTGCGGGGCAGCGTGCACGCCATTCAACCATTCCCCAACCCATATCTGCCAACCTCTGACCCGCCCCTCTCTAACAGCCAAGCCATGTTCATGTTTAATAAGAACAACGCCGTACCGGGCTCAAGTGAGTCGTCTGTGGACTCCCTGGTCACCGTCCCACCAGCTTCGACCTCCGCTTCCGATGTTTGCCAGTCCTCGGATGCTTCATCTTACGGGGACCTACCTTCGCCTGAGCAACAAACAAGAGCCCACCTCAGCAAGAGGACCTCCGTCTTCAACCTCCGCTCGAGGAGTAACACGGCCACCTCAACCGCCTCATCCTTCGTCTCTGTCGCTTTACCCATGGCGGGACTGGAGAGTTCGTCGCACCGCACCTCGCAAGACCTCCGCCATGTGGCCAGCCAAAGTTTCTTGGAAACGCATAGAAAGAAGCAGTCGCTGTTTCGAGGAAAGAAGGGCAAGAGGCTGAGCGGCTCGCTTTCCCCGACCTTCAATATGGATGAGACTGCCGAAGCTGATACTGGAAGCAAAAGGATCTCGGTCCTAAGGAAGAACCGAAGGCATACCAATCAGTCTGAAAGCTCTTGTGAGTGCTGTACCATGTACGCATAGTGCATCCGTTATTAATATTTCCAGTTCATAACCTCAAAAACCGAATTTCCAGACCCTTCGATTTCCAACATTTGACACACACCGACCGAAACCAATTTCCCGCCTTAGAACAAGCCTCTGAAAACGATCTCGTAGCCGAATTCTGGGCGGTTCGCGCCTCACAAGCTCCCCGTCGCGACCTTACTGGTATAAAGGCTGAAGACCTACACTTGTACAACTTCTCGACGGAAAATCTGGCTTCCGAGTCACGGTCAACCTCCTCTTTGGCATTCAGGTCGCCGCCTGGCAGCCCTGAGCCGTACGAGGGGCAGCTGCCTAGCGGCTTCGCGGAAGAATCCAACGGCCAGTCGCTTCGCTTGATCAGATCAGTGGAAAGTTTCTCGAGGCCGGGAATCAACCCTCGCGCCCATCGTCATACGCAGTCGGCCAATCCACCGCCTCGGGTGTCCTCCCGTGTGGCATTGGCACCCATTCATGACGTCCCAGAAGAGGCGGTCGACAACCACGAACCCTTCCACGTTATGAGATCGCAATCCAACCGGCAGTCGGGGATGTGGGACTATTTCATCCCATTGAGCCCCACAAGCTCTCGCGGACAGCTCCCGCCTATGGCCGAGGAGTCGGAATATGTTGCGCATGCCTTCACCACTCCTGATGATTCAGCAATCCACCCCATGACCCCGCCGTTCAGTCCTGGCCTTGACCATGTCGCAGAGGAACCAGAACGATTCATCAGCCCTAGACCAGCGCCCCGACCCCCTGTCAGATCTCCCAGGTCTCCAAAGTCGCCTGCCTTTGAGTCATTTGCCTTCAGCAATCAACGATCTCCAATATCGAGATCACACAACCGGAAAAGCTCCTACACTTCTCCCAAGTCGTCCAACCAACGAAGCTCCATGATCCGCCCCATGTCCCAAATGTCGGATACCTTGGGCTCGCCTGGTGTCACCCGAAGGACCTCCGTTCGTCGGGCTTCATCATCCCGCAGGAAGTCTAATACGTGGCGGGTCATCGAAGAGTCGTGGGAGGACGATGTTGATTACATCTACGACAATGCGCTTGAAGCTGATTGTGATTTTGATTGGGACTGCACGTCTGATGGTGGATCCTTCGAGGACAGGGATCGGACACCAGAGCAACAGGATCACCAGCCTTCCTCCGCTACTAGATCGCACCACACTCGCGCGTCTTCTTCGATAGCCGAAGAAGAGCCGACTCTGCAGACGAGGTTCTTTCCGGGTCCCTTCGCTCCGTCCCTGCGAGTGCCGAGTGCCAATAATGTCCCAGAGCTAGAGTCCCGGTCGGCCGCCTCTGCTTCGACCGCTGATACCGGTGTGCGGACGCCCTCCGACTTCTTCGGTGCTCCCTCTCAGGACGAGGAAGGCTTCCACCTCAATCCTTCTCTTCTTGTGCCGCATGACTACAAAGACCAGGTCTCACGCGAGGATATGTATGATGATCTCCTTGCCGACTACGAGGGCTTTGACCGCCATTTCCCGCTGCTCGATGCAAGCCGCAGCGTTGCTAGCTCAACGCGTAGCAGCCACGTCCGCTCCAGCAAGCGCAGCTCCTATGACAGCAGCTTGATGTCTAGTGGTCAAGCGTCGGGGTCTTGGACTTCGGGTATCCGACGCTCTGCGAGCTCGTCGGGCAGCCTTCCAGAGCTGGTCCACTCCCGACGCGCTCGTCGAGATTTCAACATGATGGTTGACCATCTCTCCGAGCAGGTCGCCTCTTTCTCGGCTTTCGGCGAGGATGATACCGAAGAGAACGAAGACGATACAACCCCACCAGCACACGCTTCTCCCGATAGGACTTTCTTCACTGCTGATGACGAACCACAGCAGGATGACGATGTCCGCGCCTCGATCGAGCTGGAGGTTAGGGCCTCCCTTGAGCTTGCCCGACAAGGTTCCACTCGCTCATCTCGGGCTCCGGCCCACTACCACAAGTACGCCTCTTCAGATGGTGCAGCCAAGCTGCTCGCTTCTCCTTTGCCACCGACGCCAGAGCCGCGTCCCTCAAGATCCCACATTCGAGCAACAAGCTCAATCACTGCACTCCGAGGAAAGCGAGACCAGTATCTCAGTCTCTTTCCCACACCACCGACGCACTCGCCACTTCCTTCACCCTCTACTGCTTCCGAGAGCGCATTCAACCGCTTTTAACCGATCACATCGATCACCGGCGTCCTTTCTAGTCACTACTTTGTACTTCTACGGTGCTAAATCACCACTGCATCGCGCCCAGGTGGCCACTCGAACGACGGCCGGGCCAAACTTCGATTCTTACGATGTCAATGACTTTGCATACCCTTCATGTAGATATTCACGATCACGACGGTCGGATTGGAGCATTCTTCATTTCTGTCTCAAATCTTTCTGGGTTTCTAAGGGAAGACAAAAAAGTAGAGCTTGTTTTGGCTTTCCACGTTGGGATTTCTTTGCATTGTCTGTCACACTCTGTCTCCCAGTCAGCTTTTCCTTTGCGTCACTTTCCTATCTCAATTCTTGTGGAGTTGGACTAAAGAGCGGCGTTTAATATGAAGAGGGAAGTTGGTCCGCTCTGTTGTTGTATTCTCACGCTATACACAGCGCCGCTACTGTCACATCACTTAGCGCTTTTCCTTTGTCACAATCAGGAGGTGGCACTGTCAATAAGCAATGAGGTCGACGAGGTGGATTGAATCTTTCCACTGGTCGTTTGTCCGCAGCGGTGGAGCTAATCACCTCCCCTACAATATCATTATCTAGAGGAAATAGCAATGCCGAATTGCTCGTCTCTTGCATCATTATTATCCTACTTTTATCCCCCAACATCCTCTTCCACCGCCTTCGCTTGGATGTATTGGCCCTGTGGCTTTTCAGCCTTGTCTCCAACGGCTAACAAACTTGCAGTTCTGTACAACATCGCGTGCGAGTCAGTGAACGCCCATGGCTTGCCTTTCAACGCCAATCGATATGACACCTTCGGAGCCTCTATAAAGATCTTCAACTCCGCTCTCGCATTCGGACACTTGCAGCATGCACGACATTAGCCCAATGTTCAACGTCAACCTTTTAGCTCCTTCTACCAGCTTCGATCCGGTTCAATTTCTTCTTCAGCCTCCTGTTCTCCCTGGCGACGATCTTAGAAGAAGGCTTACTGCGGTTGCAGGGGGAAGTTTTGTCAACTTGGCAATTACACGCTGAGGCCAAACAAGATGACGTACAAGGTCTGATAGGCCAAATCAGCCCTCACTGGCCCTTTCGAGGTCTGTGACTTCTACGCCGAAATGCCAAGTTGACAAAACTTCCCCCTGCAACCACAGTAGTAGGCGTGTAGCTCCGCGCACTGGCGCGTGCTACGCCGCTCTCGTCGCTTTGTCGCCTCGTATCGTATGCATACACGCATGCCCCGTCGTCAGAGCGAAAACATATCAGCGGCCCGGATAATCTCATCGGCGCAGACTATTTTACCCTTCCCCGTGACCGCCAGTCAACAGTCAAGGTCCAAACGCAGGGGCCCTTGGGCGCATCATGCAAGTGCGAGCTCCATATGCAAGCAAGTGTTCTTTACCCGGAGGCGATCTATCCGCAGCAACACCGCACGTCAACCGATGACTAAAATGCCCCAGGGTCGACATCACGTCAAACAGCCTGAAGAGGGTGAAACAAGGTTGGCATCGATCTTTCTCAGCACTGTACTTCTACATACGTCTTCTGGGATCTTTCCTATTCTGTTATCCACGACTTGACGATCTTCGCCTCTTTCAAAGCGCAGTGATGAGGAGGCTTTTTTTCCACATTTTTTGAAGGTATGAAAAGATGCGGCAAATATTGCGGTGCGAGAACGGCTTGATATAGGGCTAATGGAAGCAGGACAACACCTTCGGCATGTGAGATGTATGGGGGCAGACTATGCGTTGGATGCAAGGCAATTCGTATTTTGAGTTGTGAGGAAGACTAGGTAGGTGTATGGTGTACTCCACCGCCCAAGAGGCCAAAGAGCTGGAGTCTGGAGACAAGAGCTCACGCGCGTCTCCGTGCGCATACGGATGCTGTTTTTGTACCGACTGCAGACGCCTCGCAATCTATGAGAGACTGGACGACAAATTCTCCATTTGGCGCCGGAGTTCCAGTGACCGGTATCGAAACGATGAGGGCTGAGCGACTTCGGCCACGTCGATGCAACACCGCCTACTAGTAATATCGGCTTTCTCTGAAATTCGCTGCTGCATTTTGTTTATTGGGGGATATGGGAAATGGGAGGATGCTGTTTGGTTGAATGGGAAAAGCGATGAAGATGGGTGGGGGAGGAGTTTATGCACCCATTCTGGGTCGATGTGGATTCCTCTTTAAGTGTGGAGAAGAGAAGGGACATCCGTATGCAGGCCAGTCGAGATGAAGCCGAAAGACCCGCATAGATGAGCTTCGTCTGGTCAAACGCCTGTACCGCCTGTTCAATACCTCATCGCCAAGGTGCGTTTCGTCGATCTTTGCAGCATTGATAACGGAACCACATCAACGATGCGAAATCGACTGCAAGCGACCCCATCCGAGGATTATCTGCAAGCCTTCAGCCCGCCTCCGAAGGTTACACAAAGACAATGCTGCACTGCACTGTACTGCATGGTTTCGCCCTACGAACGCGCGTTGGTAGATACTGAGCCGTTTTCATGTAGGACTCACGTCGCGTATGCATGCACTTCATCTCCACTACAGGTACATCTGCGTTCGATATTGAAGGTCGCCACCGCGGCTCTGAACTCCTTTTCCTGCCTCCCTCTACTTTCCGCCCTTGATGGCTGTGACAACACGCTCTCGGCCGGCGACAGGTCCATTTGCCCAGCCTCTGTCCCAGCCTCAGTCCCAGCCTCAGCGCTCTAGCACGTGCTCCCCTTCATCGTTTACGCCGCGAAGCACGTTCTCGCTCATCATCAGTACAGTATCTAGGCACGTTCTTCCTCTTCGCCCCATCCCCCCACGTCCGCCACCATCTGCACAACCAGCAAAAAGCAACCATAACTTACATCCACGCGAGCCGTCCCAACCTAGGGGAAGCGAACCCACAACATACATCCCGCCAAAAACAAATCCCATCTCGCATCGCGGAACTTCCTAGATCCTAGACAGAGCACATCGCGTATGTATCTTCATCTTGTATCACACTTGGCACGAGCACGAGCACGAGGCGCGGGACGGGATGACCAAGTGGGGGTGGGAGAAGATATAGATGTAAATATTCCGCGAACGTGCGCATAGCTTCGAGAAGGTTGGGGATTGGGTGTCTGGAAGGAGAAGCGTATCCCATGGGTGCAGATGCAAGTGGCGGGATATGATCAATTGTCGTGTCTACTCGAGCACGAGTAGTGAAGAGAGATGTGCGGAAGTGCGTTAGCATCATGCCAGATTTATGGCATTGAATAATTTGGTTCCGAAGGACAGAACCGCCTTCGTCATTAAAAGGAGGGGCGACAAAGGTCCCAGGATCCCGGGAGGGATCTCACGAGCGACCCGCCACCGCGGCTCAGGGTCCCAGATGGAGATGACATCGCAGATTCGTAGAGGCACCCCACTGTGGCAAACCTTGGAACACGCACCAACACCTGACACCGTAATAGTGGGAGAAGGGCTAGCAAGCATTACATTAGCGGCAAAGGGGTATAGCTATTCAATGACGGCGGGTAATCTATCTAAGCAAGCAAGCTTCAACATCGTCGTTATCCAAACTCACCCGCTTTCCTACCAAAAAGCCCAGACAACTGGTTGCTCTTGGCTCCTGGCTCCTGGCTCCTGGCTCCTGCTGCTGCTCTGACGCTTGCGTAGGCAAGAAGAGAACCTGACGGAGAAGCCCAGACCGTGACGCCGATGCAGCCTATATGCAAAAATCTGCGTCACTGACTTGCGAAAGTCGTATTCAGGTTGAGAGCAATCCACGATCCCACGGTTCGCACTCCGTCATCTCCTCAACCTTCACGGCGCTTTCAGTCGCCGTTGGCCTGTCCGTTGCCGTGCTCTCCGCCCATGTATCGCTGCATGTAGGATATGTAGTCGTATTTTGGTACCTTACGGTCTTCTTGCAGATCGGGGCCCTTGTGCTCAGGCATAGTGGAGATGAGATCTTCAATGATTTCATCGGGGACGAGGGAATGACGGAGGTCGAGCTCGGTAACGTAGGGCTAACTATGTGTTAGTTTCCGTACTTACGAAATTTAAGGGGAAGGAATAATGACTTACCTTGCCATCAGCGACCTCCTTGAACGACTCAAACACTTGCTCCGCAGTATTCTGATCTTCCGTTTCGTCCACCATGAACCGGATGAATTGCTCAAAGGTGACAAAGTCACGGCCGCCGCTCGTCTCCCGGAACTTCTGATGCATCTCTTCCTCGTCGTACACAAGACCTAAGCTTGCTAGCGCAGCCGAAAACTCCAGCTCTTGTAGCGAATTTGATACGTCCCGGTCAAAATGCCTGAATACCGATTCGAACTCCTCCAATTGTATGGGTGTCAGATTCGTCATGTTGCGGGCAACCATCTGGTTCTCCAGAAAGGCAAGCTTCTTTGAGACAGACGAGCGCACCAGACCCAGCTCATATTCTAGCTCATCGTAGGTATAGGTTGTAAAGTCGTTCTCCTCGATGTTGGCTTCGACGCACTGGTCATCTATCGAGGCTATTATCTTCAGGTACTGATCTAAAGGCGCAAGCGATTCGCTAATTTTCTTCGTATGTTCGAGCTGGTCCTCGACATCGCCTTCCAGACCGGATATTGATGTGGCTAGTGTGTTAAGAGCCAGTGCGAAATCGTTGGCTTTATCAGCGAACGATTTCCTAAGTGCGTTCTTGATGTCGCGTATTGTCTCGTTGATTATCTGTGAACGCCCCCGCTCGGCTTTCATAAGTCCCGCCCATGCCCTGTCTAGTGCTTCTAGGCTGAGATCTGCTGGAGGCTCGTAGGGGCGGAGACGGTATGTCGATAGCTTTGTCTTGATGTTTCCCAATAGACCAACCAGATCTGACTTCTCTGCTACCCATGCCCGCTTATTCTTGCGCTTGTACGCCGTGAACTCGGCCGACTGGTTCTTCGCATCCACGTATGAGCCATCGAAGGTAGCCTCCTCCCACCGCGTCTGCTGCTCTGCAATTTGGCGAAGGAGTTCACGCATGCGCTTTTCGAAGTTATTCTGCATTTCCCACGCCCCGTGCATGTTTTGTACAAATTTCTCGACCCGGCGACCGGCGTTCTCTACCCGCTCCATCTGCGAGAAGGCGTGGAACCAGTAGGCGATGTACGTCATGAGGGAGCGCTCGTCGGGCTTCGCAACGTCGCATACGTCCTCCACGTCGAGGAGGTCGGGGATGCCGATTTCTTTGGAGGCGATGTCAAAGGCAAGCTGCATATTGCCGCGGTGGTCGTTCTTGTCTAGGCTGTCGTAGTCGATCAGGTCGGGGCGGTGGATGTCTAGGAGGGCGCAGCTGTCGGACCGGTCAGTTGTAGCTCCCCGAAGCAGGCTGTTGTCACTCACAATGCCAGCCCGTCATTCCAGCTCGTCGAGAAGTCCCGCACCTCGACCTCGTCGTAGCATGCCGTCTTCCGCTGGCACCAGAGCAACAGCCCCTCTTTGGCGCTCAACCCCTCCTCGTTGATGTCACTAATTGTAAAGCGCAGAATCAAGGTCCATATCAAACCCAGGATAATCTTGCTGTTGCCGTCGACAACATCCTCGGCACCAATGTTTGTCATCTGGATGCCCCGCCCCTTGATGTAGTCCAGCGATTTGTTAACGTTCTCGAACTTCTGCACGCGGAGCTTCGGACGCGAGGCGTAGCGGCCGAGGGATTCATTGCTTAGGATTTCGAGGAGGTGGATGAGGGCAATCTGGGGGGGGTGGGGGGCGTCAGTACCTCAAAGGGCGGTCTGCGAATGGGATGGAAAGAGGGGTCGTTCGAATGGGGGGATGAGGGCTTGGGGGGTTACGAACGCCGTCGGACAGGTCTTTGATCAGGTCATCAATCTCGACCTCGCGGGTCTTGAGCTTGCTGTTGAGCCTGCGGCAGTGCGGTTAGCAGCGTGGTACACAGCGCGCAGAGGCAGCGGGGACGCGCACCATTTGGTGAATGTTTTCTGCTGGACTTTAACCCATTGCTGCTCGAGCGGCGCCATGCTGGAGGCTGTGCATCGGGGCTGCTCGTGTACTGCGCAGGAAACGGGGCGTGTGCGGTAGAAATAGGGCGTGGTATCGATGCTGCTTGCTGGGGGTGCGTGTGTTTTCGGCGGGCCAAACACTGGCTGACTGGCTGACTGGGGCGCAGGGCGGGGGTCCGCCGTTGTCAACCTCGTCGCCCAATATTCTCCCAGAACAACACAACCCCCCGGCGTCGAATACTGATCGCATAAATTGGCTTTCTGCTTCCCAGCAGCATGGCTGCTCAGGATGCTGAAACTGCCCTTTCACTGCCCCTTCACTGCCGTACCATGAACCTGCGATAGCTCCCATCCTTGTCCTCTCCGCCTTCCTGCTTCTTCTCAATATCCTCAACGCAGTCCTCGACCGCGCCGTCTACTGCGGCCTTCTGGGCCAGGTGCTCATCGGCATTACGTGGGGCACTCCTGGGGCAAGATGGCTCCCCACTCAGGTGGAAGATGTCGTGGTCCAATTGGGCTATCTGGGTCTGATTCTGCTCGTCTATGCAGGCGGTCTCTCTACATCGTTCAGAGCTCTCAAAGCCAATCTTCTTCTTTCCTCCGCTGTCGCCCTCACTGGCATCGCTGTCCCTATAGCCCTCTCATACTCTCTTCAGGGTCTGCTGGGCGCAACCCCCTTGCAAGCCTTCGCAGCCGGCGCAGCGCTTTGCTCAACAAGCCTTGGGACTACATTCACTGTGCTTGCCTCGAGTGGACTATCTCCCACTAGATTAGGCATCGTTCTGACAAGCGCCGCTATGATGGATGACGTCGTCGGTCTAATCATGGTTCAAGTCATTTCTAACCTAGGCGGAGACAGCATCAGTGCCATCACTGTCGTTCGCCCTGTTCTTGTCTCCGTAGCCTTCGCCGTCATCGTCCCTCTGGCATGCCGTTTCCTTGTCAAGCCTATCACTATGGTACTGAACCAATATCGCAAGACTCATCGCGATGCTCGGATCAGCAAACTGCTCAGCCTGCGAAGTGCAGCTTTCACATTCCACACGTCACTCCTTGTAGCCCTTGTAGCTGGTGCTAGTTATGCCGGTACTTCGAATCTTTTCGCAGCGTACATCGCAGGAGCAGCTATCAGTTGGTGGGATAGCGAAGTACCACATCCGAATACACACTTAGAGACGGCACAAGAGAGCGCAGTGCAGGAAAAGACGAGGGAAACCGGTCCGGCATCGGATGGCAATGCAACCTCGGAAGCGGCAGCTACCGGTGAGGACGAAGTCGATGCCCGACGGAATAGCAGACAAGGAAGTGCAGTCCAACGGAAGCCGACCGAGCATTCTGAAGAACCACTGTTAGTGGAGGACGTTACGTCAGGGTCTGCCATCTATGAACGATACTACCAGCAAGCCGTGACGCGGATCTTGCAACCGTTCTTCTTCGCATCTATTGGGTTTTCCATACCAACCACCCGCATGTTCACAGGATCCATTGTCTGGCGCGGCATTGTTTATACCATTCTCATGAGCTTTGGGAAGCTCGTCTGCGGGCTCTGGCTCGTTCGATTCTCCACGCCGCCAGTGAGGGATGCATTCCGCAAAATGCCATCTAAGATGAAACTCCCCTCCGCTCCTCACTTGTGGGGAAAGAGCAAAAACAGGAGAAGGCCGGCCGAAAATAACGCTGGGGAGTCTATACCACAAGACTCCCAGCCATCGAACGCAGCGCATGCGGTCTCACACTCGCACACCGCCTCTGTACCGAGGCCCTTCTCCCTGCATCCGCCTCTTATTCTGGCTCTTGCGATGACGGCGCGGGGCGAGATTGGTTTCCTCATATCGGCCGTTGCAGAGTCCCGGGGCGTCTTCTCACAATCTAGCCAGACGCCTGGCTCCGAATCCGACATCTTTCTCATCGTCACCTGGGCAATCGTGCTGTGTACGATTATCGGACCATTAGGTGTTGGTCTTTCGGTTCGACGAGTGAAGGTGCTCGAAGCGAGGAAGAACGGTGAGCACGAGGGCGCTGGACGGGACGTCCTCGGTGTATGGGGAGTCGAATAGACGTCTTCCCGGTATGCACACTCGGTAGAAGCTGGCCCGACAGTCCCACGTGGTAAGATCGTTCCGATCCCATATCAAGCCGCGGATCTGGTTTGAGCTTGGGGAAGCTTTGCCATGCGAGGAAGGAGACTACCTAGCACTCCTGACTGAGCTTCATAGAATGGCATTCGATACAGTTTATCCAGCATTGAAACGCGGAAGGCCGTCCGTTGGTCAGTTCTCTCTGCGTGTAAAACAAGAGGGGCACGCGATGGTGTATGAACTAGGATGCGATTGATTGGGTTGGTGTTCCGCACCACCCGTGGACACGCAAGGACGCCCAGCAGCGTGGAACCGCGGCTCGGACGGCGTAGACGCAGCCACGTCCACGGTAGCGCTGGGTGTTGACGGCTGTCATGATGCTCACGAGGGAAGAAGGTACTTTGACTGTGATGGGCGGAGAAACATGTAACCGGAAGATTGTAGCTTGTCCGGTTGCAACTTTGGACTGTTTCAGACGCCGCCTGAAACGCTGCGATGGCGAAGATCCCTACAGCCGCCCTCTCCAAGCTTTTGCCTCAATCGCCGCGCCGGCGCTGCCGCTTGTGGTTGTGTCGCGCCTGGCTGTGCTTGAAACGCGCCCGCGAATCTCTGCTTACGCCCGCCCCGTGAGATGCGCAGAATGCCAATCGAAAATTCCTCCGGCCTGTGCAGCGCGCCCGCGGGAAGCGCAGCGGCCCCGGGCGGTGGAGTCATTGGCCGCAGCGTCTTTTCTTTGACAACCTTGGAATTAGGGGGCTACGCGTCACGTGCCACTCGGCAGCGCTGCTTTGACAGGAGCCGTCACAGGCGGCGGACTCGACGAAGCTAACCCTGGCGGACGACTCCACAGCAACCCCCAGCCTCGCACGTCCACCACCACCGCTCTTCTCCCCCAGCACCACGCCTTCGCTCACGCCCGGTCTGCTGCGAGCACCTCGGCCTCGCACTGGGAATCTCTGTCTCCTCTCCATGAGGGGTGCCAGCTAGGACCTTCCGCTTGGTGCGAACATCGATTGGCCGCCCGCGCTCGCTTTCACCCACTGCTCCTCAGCGCAGCCCAACCACGCTGCACCCATTCCCACGCCAAACAGCAAAACACTCCCCGTTATCGTCGTACCGTGTGAGCCTCTCCGCCGCAGCGCGTGCTATCCTCCCCGCCGTCCCCCCGGCAGCCGTCATTGTGCCCTCGGTCCTGCAAGCCGGCCTCTCCCCCGCACTCGCTGCATCCGCCTCACCTGCTGGACTAAGCGGCACGTCGGACAGCATCTTCTGGCGCCCTAGTCGCTACCATCCCCATTGTTCGCATGACTGTCGCCGAGTAAGTATTGTGCGAATTCGAGCCGTCAGCCCACTCCGCATGCCCCTATGCAACGCCAGCTATTTCCGGCCAGGAAACCAGAGCCGCTATTTGGTCACTGCCCGCCTCTATTCACGCCTTGCAGTCATCGAGCTAATCACGGCACGCCAGAATGTATTCGCGCGATCAATTCATGAACCCCGGGCCCGCACCGCGGCCTCCCACCGACCGACCCCGCCTCAACCTTACCCCAAATACTAGCAGCAATCTGCCAGGAAACATGGCTGGCTTAAGCCTACAGTCGCCCGCATACAACAGCGGCTACAGCAGCAATAGCTCGACAACTTCACTTGTGCGGACGCAGTCGGAAAAGAGCTTGTCAACAACCTCGGTGGTGAAGGAGGGTAACGTCAAGGTCAAGGACGAGGGCCTGTTCAAATCCTTCGTCTGGGCAGACCGCTGGCTTGTCCTCCGCGAATTCGAGCTGGCCTTCTTCAAGAGCCCCAATTCTAACAAGGTGGCAAATACCATTCAGCTTCGGGATGTGCTTGGCGTTGAGCGCTCAGATACGCAGCCTCTGTCCTTCGAGATCACCCGCTCGTTGAACCCGAACAAAGGCTCGTCGCCGCCCCGTGACGGACCCACGAAGATTATCACCTGTAAAGTCGAGACCGACGACGACGTGTATTCCTGGATAGACAGCATCTATCAGCGCTGCCCCAGCATGGGCGGGGTGAGCAACCCCACCAACTTCACTCACAGAGTACACGTGGGCTTCGACCCGACGAGCGGCGCCTTTGTTGGATTGCCAGTAGAATGGGAGAAACTTCTTACCGCTTCTGCACTCACCAAGGACGACTATGCGAAAAATCCCAAGGCTGTTCTCGAGGTGCTAGAGTTCTATGCCGAAAAGCTCGTCAAACGATCCGAAGATCCTCAGCAGTATCCCAGCCTTACTCCTACTCCACCAGTGAGTGCTGGAATGGAGAAGCAGCTCGGCTATGGCGGCGGTGGAAGCTCCATTGCACCGCCGCGCCCGGCACCTCCAAATGGCTTCCCTCGAAAGGACAGCTACAGCATGTCCCGCCAAAATACCCCGCCCGGGTCTGGATACGCAACGCCGCAGGGTGGTATGCAGCAAGATCCCCGTTACGACGAACGCCGCCGAATGCAAGAGCAAGAGATGCGGGCACGTGAGCAACAGGCGCGAGACCGACAGAGAGAGAGGGAAGAGTATGAGCGACGAGAACGCGAGGATCTTGCTGCATATAACGCTTCCTTGCCGCAAAAGAAACTCCCAATGGCACAACAAGAGATCGGCGGCGCCCTCGAGGCGCGAGACTCCAGCCCATCAGGTCAGCAATCTCGCTATAACCCAAGCCGTCCAGCTCCATCCACCCCAGGTGCTCCGAGGAATCCACAACAACAACCGCCCGGTTCCCTGCGCCAGATGGCCGCTCAACGACCTGCCCCATCCGCACCGAAGCAGCAGAACGGCGGCGCTTATGGCACATCGCCGCAGTCTAAACTTCCCATGGCTCAGCAACAGCGGCCGCCGGTGCAACCAAACTCAAGGTATCAAAATTCCGCCAACCAGGTACCGCAAGCCCGGCCCGCCAATGGTCAGCCCCAGCAACAGAAGCAGTACCAAGGAGCCGCTGCACCTAAGCCGTTGAACGTCGCTACCAAGCAGCCTACAGGTGCGCCCGTGAATGATGCTGTGAAAAAGGCCGAGCAAGCTCTCACTAGCAAGAAGGAGGAGACGCCTCGCAAAGATGTGCGGATGTCGAGCATGTCTGAGAGCGAAGTCATGGCCAAGCTTCGGGAAGTCGTGTCGAAAGACAGGCCTTTGGACTCATATAACAAGCAGAAGAAGATTGGTCAGGGTGCCTCCGGATCCGTCTATGTCGCCCGCATCCGCGAAGGTGCCACCTCCCCGATGGCGCGTAGAATTCTTCAAGAGAACGGACCACGGGCCCAAGTCGCAATCAAACAGATGGATCTACGCAACCAGCCTCGCAAGGAGTTGATCGTTAACGAGATCATCGTTATGAAGGATAGCAAGCACCCTAATATCGTCAACTTCCTGGACGCGTTCCTACAAGAAGAGCAGTCAGAACTCTGGGTGGTCATGGAGTTCATGGAGGGCGGAGCTTTGACAGATGTCATCGACAACAATCCCTCAATCAGCGAAGATCAGATCGCTACCATCTGCTTAGAGGTGAGATTTTCCAATGAATGTTCAGAGAGCTAGGCTGACTGCAGAACAGACATGTAAGGGTCTGGAACACCTCCACAATCAGAACATCATCCACCGAGATATCAAGAGTGACAATGTGCTGCTCGATGGACGAGGCAATGTCAAGATTAGTAAGTCATCCTTTCGGACCCATGTTACCAGTAGCTAACACATGGACAGCTGATTTCGGTTTCTGCGCCAAGCTTACCGAACAGCGCAGCAAGCGTGCGACCATGGTAGGAACTCCGTACTGGATGGCTCCGGAGGTGGTGAAGCAGAAGGAGTATGGCAACAAGGTCGACATCTGGTCATTGGGCATTATGGCGATCGAGATGATCGAGTCGGAGCCGCCGTACTTGAACGAGGAACCGCTCAAGGCCCTGTACCTCATCGCCACCAATGGCACTCCCCGCCTAAAGAAGCCAGACAAGCTGTCCAAGGAGCTCAAGGCCTTCCTCTCCGTCTGCTTGTGTGTGGATGTCAAATCGAGAGCTAGCGCCACGGAGCTGATGAGCCACGATTTCCTTAAAAGTGGATGCAGCTTGGCTAGCCTAGCGCAGCTGCTCAACTTTAGGAAGAACGGAAGTCACTAGAAGAAGTTTTCCAGAGCTTTTATCCAACGTTTCCGCTTTTGGACTTGATCGATACCCTTTCCATACATACACTTCGCTCGACATTTCTTCGTACCTAGGCATTGCGCAACAGGCAGGCGAGCAGGCGGGCATCTTGGCAGCGCGGATTCCAAGACTTTTACTTTGCGTTCCGCACATGGATTGGGGAAAGGGGGCGAGCGACCGCGGCGGGACTTGCATCATTGTCTGGGCATCTTTCTCTCGCGATCACGGCTGGCTTTGACTTTGGATACCGGGGGCTTCACGTCCTCCCTGACGATCCTTCGCAGTGGATAGACTCTCGTTCATGCTACGACACGCGCTACGCTTTCAGATCTCGATCGTTCCAGGCACCGGCTGGAACTGGACGGCGAGCAAAGGCGTCGACTTTGGCATTATGGATAATGAGAATAGATCAATGAACGAAAAGTACCTTAAGAGCGTCGGGGCCGCTGGAGAGAGGTGATGCCGCCCGGGGGGTTTCCGCTACGGTTAATGGATATTGACTGTGGCCTCTTTAATTCTTGCTGTCTATTCTTTGATTGAGGGAGCTGATTGGTCTAACATGTACTATTTGCGCTCTCGTACGGGATGCGCTTGCTTGAATGCATAGAGGCGAATAGACTTTGTATGGTCTTTCTAGCACTCGAGTACATGGCTACGCAAGCCGGTCTGGAGCCGTTTGCTTCCGTCGCCTACTGCTACTAGATAATTACTTTTTTCCTGACGGGTATTTCAAATATTTGAGTGCTCGGGATATCGTGTACGCAAGTGTTTTACCTGATCTTCGAGGCCGCGTAAGGCGACAGCCTTGTGGAGGGTGGATGTGTGAGAGCCGAGCCGGGAAGAAGGGCTTCCGTACGCCACGCTGGTGAGGGGTCTGCGCATATCTGCCTTTTTTTTCCTCGATCGCATTTGTTTGCCTAGAGTTGACGGATAACTTGGGTTTGGAGAGGCAGGTTGCTTGGGGTCCTAGGTAGACAGGGCGCAACGATATTGCAGGATAGCTGTGATGATTGAAACCTAGCCTAGGTATCTTATCGTTTCATGAGAAGAAGTAGGGGCGTGTATATATCAAAGTCTATACGTTTCTACTAACTTCCAAGTACGGCGTTTTTCATCCTATCTGTCTCCAGGGCTCCCGAGGTCTCTACTAATGGTTTTTTTGTGCTAAGCCTGTTATGTCATGGGCAGCCTTTCTGTCTGGGGCAGCGCGCTTCCCCACTTCTCTTCCTTCATCAGCATATCGTAACCGTCGTTGCACTCAAGGCAAACCCCTTTCTTCGTTCCCTTATACATCAAGATGTCAACGGAATCGCGGTTGGAGAGCTCGCGATCTCTGGGACGTCACCGGCACGGCTGAGGCATGAACTTCGTTCCGAGGCTCCGCACAAGGCGACAGGCAAGTATTGAGTAGCACAAGGCTCGAAATACGCTCCTGTAAGTGGTTGAGTATTTTGATCACTGCGGAAATGTACAGCTTACCCAGCATTTACACAGCCCCCACAGTCTTATCAGCCGGCTGACTTGCGTGCCTCGCGACAAGGATTCGAAAGTGATATAACACTTTCTCCTTGCTCCTTCAAGCATTCCCAGATTCCGCCCCCTCTCGTCTCATGGATTTTGTGCCCCTGGGGCACCCACCAGCGAAATGGTGCTAGAGGCTCTCGCTGCAGTTGGCCTCGCCAGCAACATCGTTCAATTCGTCCAATTCGGCTGCGAGGTCATATCCACGACGCTGAACCTTGATAACAGCGCTGATAAGGTCGCAAACCGGCACAATGAGATCCAGGTGATTGCGAAGTCGCTCAAAGAGCACTGCGTCGCTCTGACTACAGCTCAAACGTCGAATCAAAGCCTTCGGGATCTGGCAAAGCACAGCTCCGACGTAGCTAACGAATTGGCATCCACGGTTGCGAAGATCAACAAGGACGTTACGAATGGAAATTCGACGAAGTCGAGGTATCGCCGGTTTTTGCAGGCGTCGAAATCGATCATCAAGCGAGGGGACATTGCTAAACTACAGTCACGGCTAGAGTCACTTCGTGACCAGTTGGAGCTTCATTTGATATCGGAAACAAGGTAAAGCCATTTCGCTCTTCCTATGGAACAAATGCATCTTTCCGTCCTTGCTCCGAGGGTTGACTAACGCGCGGTTCCAGAGAGCATCAGCTAGACACGGCAATGGCACTGGAAGCCCTACGAAAGTCCAATGTCAATCAGGACCTTACATACAACACCAAGTTTGCTACGCTCGCTCTCAAGCTGGATGGAATTCACCATGAACTTTCTCAGGTTACTGCTTGCGTTTCTCTGAAGAAGCTTGAAAATCCCGTGAAGCAATTCAAGGAGGGCTTCCAAGGAATAACAGACAATATCACAAGGGCCACAGCTATACTAGGAAGCTTGCATTATGAAAGTATGCAGGCTCGGCACGACGCTGTCCGCGATGCACACAAGAGGACCTTCGAATGGATTTTCTCAGCCAATGGACAATCAAGTGAAGACTCGCGCTCCAAGACATTCTTCTTGCCATGGCTTCAGCACGGGCAGGGTATCTTTTGGATAACTGGGAAACCTGGTAGGTTCTCTGTTTTCTGCTCGTAGTCTCTCACGACCTGTGACTAAGACCGCAGTGGTAGGTTCCGGCAAATCTACCCTAATGAAGTATCTAGAGGACCACACGCAAACTATCCAAGCACTTCAGGAGTGGGCAGCCCCTAAGCATCTCGCATTTGCGAGCTTCTACTTTTGGAACGCAGGGACTCAGATGCAAAAATCCCTGCGAGGCCTCTTGCAGTCTCTTCTTTATCACATATTGCGGAGCTGTCCCAAGCTTATGCAATCCTTATGCCCGAGTAGATGGGGAGCGCACATACCTTCCGCCAAGTTGTCCGCTCTTTGGAAAGTCTCCGAGCTTCGCGAGGCCTTCAAAGCACTGAAGCACCATATATCCTCAGTTTCGACAAAATTCTATTTTCACGTGGACGGCCTAGACGAGTACGAAGGCGATCATTACGATGTTATCCAAGTTCTGCAAGAGCTTTCGGAGTGCTCAGACGTGAAGCTCTGTCTTTCAAGTCGACCTTGGAACTGCTTTCAGGATACGCTTGGAGAGGTCGCTGATAAAACGAGCATGCTTCGTTTGCATGAGCTAACAGCACAAGATATAGAGCTGTTTGCATACGAAAACATGCTTCTGCACAACCGACGGTTGAACAACCGCCGCGCAATCTTCGATGAGCTTGTTCACGAGATCAGGACCCGAGCGCAAGGCGTCTTCCTTTGGGTCTGTCTCGTAGTGCATTCCCTCCGCGAAGGTTTAGTCAACGATGACCCAATAGGGATACTTCGTAGGCGACTGGAGGGGTTACCCACAGATCTAGAAGCCTTTTTCGAACACATACTCAATTCTGTCGACGCAGTGTATCAGGATCAAATGGCTCGCGTGTTCCTCGCGGCGCTCACGACTAAGAATCCTCTGTCGGTAATGCATTACTCCTTCTTGGACGAAGACCCCGAGTTTTGCCTGGCCACAGACTTTTCAAACCTCAGTGACGAAGAGGTACGCTGGCGGGTCGAGCAAACTGAAAGGCGTCTGAATGGACGCTACAAAGGCCTCCTGGAACCGTACAAAAAAGGGGATATCCTTCAACCTGGCGATCCTATCTTCTTTCTTCACTTAACCGTTCGAGATTTCCTCCGATCACCCCAAATCCAAAAAATGCTGCTAGATCGAGCGCCTGCAGCTTACGATGCTTACGTCACGATCGGCCTTACTCTCGTAGCGGAGATCAAGTACGTCAAATCACCTAGTCTCTATGAGAACTGGACAACTCTCCTGGTGGACTTTTTCGAGGTGCTGCGAGATGCCAAACGACCCGATGTTGAGTACCTTGTCGTGGATCAGATGGAGCTCATAACGCGACGTTATGCCGCCCTTGGGTTCACCAGCCCTTTGGTGGAAATTTCTGCCAGGCTTGGCTTTGCCGTGATCGCTGTCCATATCGGCAGGATTGACTACATCAAACATCGACTCGCGAAAGATCCAAAAGAGGTCGATATGAACGCCTTGCTTTTCCACGCAATCCAATGCCCTCCGTTTTTTGACTCCGAAGAAGAACACTCTTGCGGTGGCATGTATTGGCTTGAAAGTGACTGCAGCTATGCGAAATCAGCGGAATGCAGTCCTCTGCTTTACGTTGTGAAGTTTCTCCTTGACAATGGAGCCGATGCGAACTGCACCGTAAACGGGGATACCAATTGGAGACTTTTTCTTAGGCGCTTTCTAGGATCAATAAGCAAGGGTCCCTACCACAAGAAGCACGAGGACACCACCTGGCATGACGTCTTCAAACTTTTTCTTGATCATGGAGCCGATATCGGCGGTCAGACCGACATTTGGATCGAGTTCATTCATAATCGGAACCCCTTGGCACCGCTGGGTTTTGATGGAGCGTGTTCTACGGTATTCGAGACGCTGCTGCAATACGGATTGAAACCCGACGCGCGGGTTGATGGGCTTAGCGTTTGGGAGACTCTGATAAGCACTTCAGTCTTTCCTTATACAGCTTCGCCATGCGAGACTCTTACGCCTGGCCAGCGGAAGCTGATGGAAGCTTTTCTCAGTGTCACCACAAAACCCGAATATCTTCTCACCGAGACCAGCTGTCACAAAGGTGGTGTTGTATGGCTACGCTGGGCACTCAACAGTCTCCAAAACGACAAGGTCTTCGAACAAACCAAGATTTTCGAGCTCCTGTTACAATGCGGTGTTGATCCCAACAGGCAAATGGGGTGCAACACTTTTTGGGAGCTTGTACTCGAGTCAATACACGGGGGCATCGGTCAAGACTCGTGCGACCACCGATTTCAAGCGTACCAGGACCTCATCATTCTCTTCCTGCGCCACCGTGCAGATCCACACTGTGCAAAGCTTCATAAATTGGTGGGATGGCATGAAGGCGTCGCGTGTGTTGGCGCATTCTCTCCCGGCGCCGTTCACTCAATCCGCGGGATCCTGTCAAAAGAGATGGAAGACGCCCCTTCGAGAAAAGGGTCCACGGAATCGTCACATGTATCAGCTACCGCACCTTGCCTTAGCCCTTAAGGTAGACTCCAACCTAATGGTTTGCGGTCACGCTCCAAGCGATGGCAATTTTCCATAGCGCCTAGCAGGTGCAGCTACCGTAACGCAAACAACGTTTGAGGCAAGGCAGCAACAGAAGAGAAGGAGAACGCATGATATGAGGAACACAACAAGAACAAAGAGGGACCGGTATTGACGTTGGTAGGGTTATAGGCTTGAGATTTATTCATGCTCGAAAAGATCACGAATTGGGATGCAAGCGATCCCGTTCCTATTTTGGAGGAATACATAGGCGCGGAATTATCGATTGAGGACGTACCCTTTGTAGCACCGTAATTGTTCGAACTTCCTCCTCAAGCTAGTCGAATCTCGTTCTAGAATATGCCGATCGGCCAAGAGTACCTAGGTAAGCCTCATCCTAAAGTCCAGATCCCCTTAGCCGCTTTTATAGCACGGCGCCAAGAAATGAAGCATCTCGTAGCGGAACCTCTGGATCGGGGCGATTGGCCATATCCATCCGAGACAAATGCACCTCCAATACCTCGCAATCTGGTTGATCCCGAGGATCTGACTGGCGAACCCTTCTCGCACGAGTCGGCCCCTGTTTTATACTGCCGCCCCCAATTTTGCACATTAAGCGGCCGGACGAAGCACAGCCCGGCGGGACGCCTTACACAACCTCAACTTCGAACCGCAGACTTCCCTAGATCTCCTCCGTGGAGCATTCACGTAACCCCTCTTCTCTCTCTCTCTTCCCTCTCATGCTACAACAATGATCTCCCTTCTCCTTCTCCTCTCTCCTGCACTCGCGCTAGCAGCACGCTCCTGCTACTCCCGCAACGGCACCCTAATTGACTCGCCCGCGTACCAGGCCTGCAACAACGACACCTCGCACGACTCCGTCTGCTGCGGCATCAACCACTCCGGCGCGGGAGACACGGGCGTCGCAGACGATACATGCGAGACGAATGGACTATGCCAGAACTGGGCTGGAGATGATGGAACCGGCGATCCGCCGATGCTGTGGTGGAGGCAGGGTTGTACGGATCCTACGTGGGCGAGCCCATATTGCTTGAAGGATGTTTGTAATTTCGGGCTGGTAAGTGCGTGCGGATGGTGGAAGCGGAAGGGAAAGGGGAACGTGGGACTGACTTGACGGGATAAATAGTGGCAGAATGACAATGCGCCTGTGCAGAAATGCGGTGATAACCAGTGGTGCTGCGGCGACGCGAATTGCTGCAGTATAACGACGAGCGTGTTCGCGCTCGCTGCAACCGTCGGACCGACATCGGCATCGACATCAGCATCGGCTTCTCTACCTACTTCTGCTCCAGCCACAACGACCCCTCCCACATCCACGCCTACGTCTACATCGCCACCCGCACCCGCCAACAATATCCTCACCACAGGAGCAAAGGTCGGCGCCGGGCTCGGTGTCGGCCTAGGTGTCATCATGCTCGGCATCATCGTCGTTCTCGGGTTGAAGCTAAGGCGAAAGAGGAAAACGGCCGATATACCGCCGCAGAATGGAGGAGCGGGCGAGAAACAGAGCGCGACGGTGTATGGATATCACCCTGTGTCGCCTCCGCCGGCGGAATTGCATGGGCAAGCCCTTGCTGCGGAGATCGGTGCGGAGCGGCAGAGAGCGGAGTTGGATGGGGATAGGGATGGAGCGGGAAGGAGGTGAGAAGGTTGGTTTGGAGAGAGATAGGAAGAGATTCTAGGGGATAATGTGATGACGTGTAATGTCAGTTATTTGTTTTATGAAGTGGAAAGAATTGGAAGTTGGATGGAAGAAGCTACCTTAAGGGGAGATCAGTATCTCGCCGGGCGTCCGAGACGGCTGATGCGCCTGAGTCCGCATTTTCGCCTGCCTTCCGGACGCGCCAGGGCCAGTGAAGTGGTGCAAATAGATAACAAAACCCAGAGACTGGTCGGTCGCGTAAAACTCCAGTGCATCTCCGAAAGCGGCCTTTATTTTGCCGCATACTTCTCATATGATAGTAGCCTCTAGTGAGAGGAGAAAAGAGAGAAAAAGTAGTGGAAGCCTGTCGACCCCGGAAAGCGGAAGGTGCAATGTGCATTGCCAGCCCCAGTCCATATAGGCTGAGAGTAGATGCGACAGCCTGTAGCCAGTTGCGTGAGAGCCGCCCACAGAAAGGGAACCAAATCTGCAGTTGGTACCGGTTAGAGGCTCCTGGAAGTGGCTTTCCGTACCCACACCTAGTTCTGACGGTAAAGAGAATGTATTTATGGATGCCGATGAAAAGACTTCGCTCTTCTCTTTACTTGCAAGTCTCCATCCAAGGTGCTCAGGTTTTTCAATCAATGATCCGCTTAACGCGGGCGTTGTGTTCCGGAAGTAACATCGCAACGGAGTATCGACTGCGCGAATTACGAAGGGCGTCTCTCCTGCAAGGAGTGCATTGGATGCAAGCGGGAGAGACATTCCTTCACGGCCCGCTCCTCAAAGTCTTCAGGCCTGAAAAACACGCGGAATTCGACAGTCTCCTGTCATACACAGGGACGAAAGCATCGTCTCTAAGAACACGGCAGGTTGGGCAGCTCGTCGGGACCTAGGATATTGCTCGTTGTAATCGGTTCAAGAGGCGTTCTCAGCGACAACCGGTTGTCGGGAGCTCAAACTAGCGTTCTCTTCCCTGGAAACATGCGCCATCGCCTCGTCAATAGGTATCGCAGAGGACTGTCGCGGAGGTGGATCGGGTGGAAAATTACCAAGGGAAGAGGGGCCTTGCGCAAAAGGGTTGTCTTCGCTCCCTGACGTAGCTTTAGTGTCAAAGACCATAATTGATGAACGCGGTGTGTTACTGACAAGAGTAGTCAAATTGGGGTGAAGGTTGACTGTCCTGACAGATGATATGAGTCATGAAAGGTGTCGATTTCGAGCTCTTACGTCAACTACGCACGAACCCCGAACTCAACATCCCGTCGAAGGGACCCCGAAGAGCCAAGTCATTGCCAACCATCTAGCGCGTCTCTCACTCAGACCCATTCGTAACGCCGCACCCACCTCTCTTGCGCGAGCCCGTTGCTTGGGACTGACCATGCCTAACAGCGACTGCTGCTCAACTGAATGTGGGATAGTAAGAACGGTACCATCCGTGGGCGATTGTGAAGGAGTTTCAACGAACGCCCATTTTCGCAGGCCGTCAGCGCGCAGCGTGTGTGCATTGGCGAGTGCCCACCAAAAGAGCCGACTCAGAGGTTCTCGACGCTCGAAGAATTCCGCATCGAAAGCATCGGTACCCATTGAGGCCGCTCGAACGAACTGCAAGTAGGATTTCAATGCTCGAATGGCGTCGTTCGCCCGGCAATCTGTAAGCTGCCTATTGTCGGTCCAGATCAGGGAGGAGTGATAGGGCTGCGAGACGTGTCGGACGTTCCCCAGGTCGCCCAGAAGCCATCGCGAATCGTCTTGGACGAAGATGTTGCTTGGTTTGATATCATCGTGGCAGAAGTTGGCGCTGTGCATGCTCTCGAGAGTGCGGAGTAGGCGGTTGAAAGTCGGACGATATAACGCGTCGACGTCGCGGAAACTCGAGGGGTTTGGGCGTCCTTTCACGGTTTTTGCAAGCGTGTTTAAGTTACCGCCGGCGACTAGCGGCGTTACAAGATGCCACGCGGGAGGCGATGTAGGTGACGAGCTTGCCATAAAATATGCCTCTACGGGCAGGAACCCCGTGGAATTCGCGTCGCCGTTGAAGCAGGACTTGTAGGATGTCGAAAGGCTAGAGCCACCGAAATATACTGAAGCGGGTATTTCCGTGGGCCATTTCTCGTTCGCGGACATAGGAGCACAGTTCCGGAAGGGGCTTTTCCCAGGAGCAAATGTCTTGATGACAGTATCGTTGTAGGTGAAGGTGGTGCCTTCCCAACCCGATCCCAAGACTCTCCACGCAGGCCGGTTCGATAGCAGATATTGTTGGAACTGTGCGTCTTCATCGTCCAGGCGGTGCAGGTGCGCACGAGGTTCTTCGAAGTCGGGGTTGAAGATTGTCGGAGAGTATTTCGTGGCGAGAGCATTGTGGTAGATGAAATAGAGTCGCTGCTGCTGGATAAGGCATATTATAAGGATGACTAGAACAAGACGATATTGTAGGAAATGCAGAGGCCGTGACGGACGCCAAACGAGCCGTTGAGGTGGTGACCCCATGGGAGCTCTTGAACGCCTGGAAGAGGTTGCGAAGGGTTTATGGCGGGGAGAGCGCACAAAAGGCAAGAGCGGCCCATCGTAGTGTCTTCAAGAATTCCTACCGTGACTATTTCAAGGCAGTGCGCACACGCGCCATCCGGGGATGCCGCGTTGCCGAGTGCGTTGTTCGATGCCGTGGTGTGACTCGTTTTGACGACAGGTACGAACGGTGCCTGAATGGCATCCAAGGAAGCCATGACATCATGACCCGTTGCGATAGACCATTGACAGCATCGGCGAGCCTTGTGCGAATCCGAAAACAAGGCCGCAAGACTCTTGGGACCTGACAAGCGAGTCCACTCGCACAGTCTCAGCCGCGAGCTAATTAAACTGTTGGAGGCGGTGCCATGCCGTTATCCGAGGAGGACGAATCCGCGGCACTGGACCGGCGGGCTTTAAGCGTCAAAGGGGAGCAATCGCGCGGTGGGACGAAGGCGGCCGAGGAATGGTGTTACAAAGTTCGATGGGGAGCAGCGGTGGCTGGAGTGAGGAATGATAGGGAGCGATGAGGACCCGTTTCGGAGCAGTGTCCGTCCCCGTCATCATCCTGCCCCGGGTTTGACGGGGAGACGCACCTGAGTGCAACTCCCTGTCGTAGGCTTCCTGATTCCATGGGCAAATAAACAGATGGTATGAGTGTGGGCATACATCTCCAAGCTCTTCAATCAGGGCGAACCGTGGCGTCCTCAGGTGATTGCAGCCCGCCAGTTGCGCTGGCTATTCTTCAGCCTCGTTGCGAGTATGCGCCGGGGATCGGGCCATTACCTCCACTGTCGTATGTTCTCTCGTATCGAGAGCCTTATAAGAGCGTCTATGATGATTGCGACGGGAGGCAGAAAACCAACGGCCTGCTCCACTCCGTGGGAATCGAGGGAAATGCGCTTCTTCAAGACGAACGACAGCTCCGAGCTGAACAATCAGCTTCTCGACATCGACCCTTCGGATGCGGATGCCATACGGTCCCTCCTCGTAAGAGGTGCAGATCGGAATACGAAACGCAAGAATGGCAAGTCTAGTCCCCTCGTCAGCGCCGCAGCCGTGGGTTGCATTCCTTCGCTGAAGGTACTTCTCGACCATGGCGCAAAGATCGATCAAGTCGGTGGACCTGTGAACCACGAGACGGCTCTTAATGCAGCTGTTTTCACCGGCTCCCTGGACGCTGCCGACTATTTACTTGACCGCGGTGCAAACATCGAGGGCGTCCTGCATATGCGTCCGATCCATTCTGCCCTCAAAACCAAGAACATCGTAATGCTCCATCATCTCTTGGAAAGAGGTGCCAATGCAGATGGGACTAATGTGCTCGGAGTCCGTCCAATCATGCAACTTGTGCGAGAAGAGATCGGCGGTTGCCATAGTCTGCGCAAGCCCCCGAAGGAGACCTGCAAAACATGCCGGAATCGCTGGGAAACGCTCGCGTGCATGGTACTGCTGCGGAAATATGGAGCAAGGGCCATAGTTTATGATACCGGAACGACCCCCGACGCTGTCTACGCGGATATCATTGCGTACTGGGACCGGTGGGCAGAACGAGGAAGGCGTGCCGGTGAGTGGCTAGCGGAGAACACTCTTGGAGACCCGACGATACAGACACTCATGGCATGGGGTTTCTTTGGAGTTCTGGGTAGCGTGGGCATTCCCACTCCTGCCCAGTCACTGATGGGGCTTATGGGGGGTCCAGAATTCAAAGACGTGAGCTCTATCTCTTGTTAGCCTTTGGAAGGCATGCACATACTAACCACTCCATAATAGAAACAGGGGCGCCCTCTCTTCCTATGATCGAGCTAATGAACCGACCGGCACCAGACTGACACAAGGTGAGGTGAGAAAAGATGATGTATAACGATCGAGGAGGCATGGCAGAAGTGCAATTTGTAGCCAATTTGGAGACGTCGGATGGTCTGGGTACCACGAGGCTTCAAAATTGTATAAAGCGTAGTCGGCCACGGCGGAGGGTTAGTTTGCGTTGAGATTTTTATTGTGGAAGGGTGGGTTCGGAATTGAAATGATGTTTCCTTTCAAAACGACGCGTGTAATCCCGAGCCATCTCCGTGTGTTTCCCAGCCTCGCAACTCTCATGATAATCACCAGAAGTGTTCTTCAACCCTCGCTTTGGAGATGGAATCGACTCTTTGGGAACCGTATGGAAATCGCTTTTTCCCCGGCTTGTCGGTCTGCAGGCCATATTGTGATTCCGGAGATTACCGCAGTTTGAAACCGGCGAAGCAATGCGGCAAGGCCCCCAACAAAAGCCCGATCAGCTGGCTCGCCTTACCCACCACCAACTCCGAAGCGTACAGCTCACCTGACGTCCCTAAGGAATCGACGGCACTTGGGGAGAGAGTTACCGAGCGGCGCGGGCGATCTAAGGGCGTAAAGCTTTCTTTCTACGCCGCTCGGGAGAGTTATGCTTATTCTGACCACTGGAACGTTTGGTCAGCTTCTTGACCTACCCTGGCCGAACTTATTGCAAGAAATAGACGCACTTCTGGATGCTCGCGAAGGATTTCAGGCTCTGGAAGCCATGCCTGTATACCCTGTCTCTCGGACCCCATTCCGGACCCTAAACTATGCAGCGTCCTTCCTGAGACTGAAGCCGGCACTTGGAACCTGTCTTCGCCCAACGGTCCATGAACGAAAAGTGGTTGCGGTTTCTTTGCTATACCCTCCGGCAATCGCAAAGGCCTGCGTTGGCTACCATATGTTCGTCTCGTCCAAGCCATGGCTGTAGATGGGTATTTGGGTTCTCGACGACCTCTCCCCACTTTTCAAGCGCTAACGGTCCACAGTGCATACTGCGGAATCTATGTTTCAACCACCCTTATGCAGGAACCTAGTCAAGTGCCATGTTTCACGCGGAGTTTAAATCGTCATTCGGGATCACCATCCTCCCATGCTCAGGTGAAGCGGCCCTCCACTCTTTCATCACCCAGGAAACTGCATCTCTGGATAATTCGTACCAATACTTAGTGCGCGGTAGTGCAGCTGGGATCTGCAGAGGTCTAGGCATTCCACCGACGTATCTGCACACGCTTCCTGACCTTTAGAGACTGGATTAACCATGTCGCCGTGCGGACAAGAGCCCCATCCTGCGGAAGCTACCGCACAGCGCAGTGAACTATATTCTCGGACTCGCCTCTGCCTGCATGAACTCTTAGCGTTAAGGTCCAACGCCACTACTTTCTTGGATGCCTACCCTACAATAGAGCATAGCTTGTTCCGGACGGATTTGGCGCGTGAAGTAAGGGAACCACCGTGCTGCGGATCAATTCCTTCCAGTCCTTCCATATGGCGATGTCCGTATAGAGTACAAATGCACGATGGCTTCGCTGCAGCCTCTAGATGCCCCCATCCTTTCCTGTTCCCTTCTTTTTTTCTTTCCTTCATTTCTCATTCGCTACATCTGTTTCGATTCGTGTCAATCGTTTCGCTTCTCATATTTCCACAATGAGGTTCCAGACGCTGTTGATGCTAGCGTTTTCGCTCTTTACCTTGATAAGCGCTCTTCCGAACGTCCATGAAGTCGAACATCATGCGCTGGAAGCCCGCGCAAAAAAGAAGACGAAGCCGCATCCTCACCCCAAGCCGTTGCCACCAAAGAACAGACCGAAGCCTAAGCAGCAGCCTCATGAGCCAAAGGAGGTGAAGTGCGATCCTATCTCCAAGTACAGCACCTCGGTAAGTGACACCCCGTTTAACCCCTCAATCAGCCCTGTCTAATGTAGATCGCAGTGGTTCGTCGCCCATGCCTGCAAGCGTCCTCAAAAGTCGAAGTGTCTCTTCTACACTCGCGGCTTGAGCAAGACGGCTAGAGCTTACGGGAAGAAGAACGGCATGATCACCATCTGGGTTCGGCTTCCGCCCCCGGCCCCGCCCACCCTCAATCCCACGTTTTCTGACTAGCACAGGACATGTGGAGTAGCGATCTCTACGACAACTCCATCACCAAGAAGAACAAGCTCCGCTGCATCATGCAAAGCAAAGGCGAGCGCGGCCACATGCGCCAGTACTTCCGCAACATGTCCCGCGCCATGGCCGCCATGTGCGATGTCTTCGCCACTGTAATGGACAAAAACATCAACCCTCAGCACAAGGACTTCGACACGGTCGTGCAGAATGGCATCTGGTACAAGACAGAGTTTCCGCAGCTGTATCTGGGCGGCCTTGGCAAGCGGGTGACGCAGATCGAGGCCATTTCACCGGATGGGAATACTGCGTTTACGTACTGGACTCAGGGCGGGCATCCACAGAGTGAGAAGCGCAATGAGGGGTTGACGTTTGGTTCGAACGTCTCGTTCAACCATACTGCGTTCGACGATGAGTTTGATGCCGATTTTGAGTTCGATGATGCGGAATGGGACGACTCCTGGTTCGACGAGGATGACTTTGACGATGACTTTGAGGAAGATGAGTCGCTTGACCTGAGGTCTCTTGACGCGAGGGCTGCTAAGTGCCCACTGAAGCCTGGGACGACCGATTCCAGGGCTGGCTCCTTCGACATTGGCGGAAGCCACCCAATTGCGTGGTAGACGTGTTTCGGTCAACGCCGGTCCGCTGAATTCTTGTGCCGCTTCGAAAGGTCGACCCGTCTTCATATCCTTCGATTCTTGTACCTTGTTTGGCTTTTGTTGCAATCTCGTCTGTAAATAGCTTGTGGCATATACTATAAACGTTGACTAGGCCGAGCTACTTAGTCATTCCATCGCTAAAACTGGTCTGAGTGATCATATTGCCCGAACTTGTCCGCGAGTTGAGCTTTGGCTGTGAAGACGTCCTCGTCATAATTGCCGGTGGTCGCTGCATCAGTTGCGGCGACTGACATGAGGAATTGGACTGCGTTTGTTGTAACGCGTGGTAATCAGTGGCTGTGACGAGGTTGGAAACTCCGTCATTGGCGACATACTTGCTCTCGAGGAATGCCACCAGGGCGATGAGTAGCGCGCCCGTGTTGCGTTAGCATATTTTTCGCGATTGACCTTGCACTGGAAAGACTTACCGGCCGTTACAACATAGCTCCCGATCGTGAACGCCGTTTGCGTGCTCGCATTGACATCAGCCTTGAAATATGCTGCAGCGATGACAGACCAGAGAACTGAGACGATAAAGCTCAAGACCACCGGAATGAGGATAATGGTGCTTGTGATATAAGGGTCCCAGCTCCTAACAATGTTCAGCGCACATGTTTGCTGTCCGGGTGGAGTCAGAACTGCTTCTGTTTCGAGTCTCTGTACGAGGTCCGTGCCTAGATGAATGTGGGATAGATCAGTAGATGTCGGCCGCTTTAGGAAGAAGCGGGGTTGAGACGTTTTTGCTGTAATAGAAATCTGCACGATCTAGCTAGATATTGAAACCTTACGTACCGCTCATTTTAGAAGGATCCTTCAGGTAATGCACCAGTCGACTGAAGGGACCATGTCTTCCTAAGCCGAGTGGTGGACCGACGCGGGCGCCCACGGCGAAATGCTGCTCGAGCTGGAATCCGAATTAACATCTGGCTCACCCCCGGATACATTATTAGCTCTGGGAGCCGTACCTTGACTACATCGATCCTCAGAGTCGACTTCGCACCGAAGAACTCGAAGATGCCCACTCTTGCCCGGGCCAGATTGTAGAAAACGCGTATATGCCGCACTAGAGCCTTGTCGTCCATCGTTCCAGAGCATGGGATCGCTAGACGATGATCATTGTCGATGAATATGATGACCTCCTTATCGATAGTATGTCGGAGCTTCCAAGCCTCGCAGTAGTCGTTGATGAAGTCGTCCAGGGTGGGCGCTAGAACTGCGTAGACCCGCCAAAAGGCTTTCCATCTTCCGTGCTTCCCGAGGTTGGCTGCACCCATTGCGCATCTCTAGAGCCAGTCAATTGGTGGTTGCCGGGCACGCAATTCTGGGGGACCTCGCACCAGAACGAGCTCGCGAATACTCGCAGAGCTTGCAAAAGCTCCATCACCGCAGCCAAAACAGTGTAACAGCTTCGAAAATAGCCTGATTATCAGCCATGTGGCGTAGTAGATGAAGAAGAGCGTAAATAGCACCAAATGTTTGGCAAAGCGCAGCCATCCTATGATACGAAATGAACCTTCGAAGACTTTGCCGACTGCTATCCTGCGGCTGGAAGCGAAGCGGCTTCCGAGTGCAGAAGAAGAGAAAGGCATGTGCGCTTGTCAGGATTTTGGTATTGAGCAAATGGCCAGGAAGCGCGAAGTTGTTGGAGTGAGAGCTCCGACGCCGTCTAGTGCCAGTGCCTCTGTGGTGAAGCCGGGGAGAATAAGAGAGAATGAAAAGACTCGGAGCGCTAGGCTGAAGACCAGGAATCCCAAGCAGATAAACGAGACGCAACTCAATCGCTTCTCTTCAACTGATAGGGCCAGCCACGTTGATTTCTTGCTTGTTGCCGGAAGGGGTTTTCAGCTGAAGCGCCACAAGACAGGATGGCGTTGTTCTGGCCTGCAAAGAAGCGAGCAGGCGCAAGGGACCCCGCGCGACATTCTGCGATCGCTGGTATCGTTTCGAAAGTAATGGCATACCTAGGCAATAGATGGGACTCCGTCCCGAAAGGGTTGTCAGATTGGATGACATTTGGTCGCTCTGGTTAGTGTGGCGACTGTGGCTGAGAGGCTGGCAGGGCGCGCCGCGAATACCGCGATACTGCGCGAGCACCGATGTCTCTACAGCAATCGCCAGCGTGGAAGTACCCTCGTAGGATCACAATTGGATGCTTGCAGCACGCGCAAAGCAGTATAGAAATTCCCACAACGTCTTCAAAACGCCATATGAAAGCCCCGAAAGCGGTATAGTAGGGTAGAGGTCCTAACAGCTGCGCCGCATCCATCGACCTCCATAGGAAGCGACCACCACTATGACATCGAAACGCGCATAAGCTAGAACGCCGAGTCTCTCGTCTTCGAGATTAAGCTTCCAACATTGTTTACTTCCGATGAACCATGGAGTCTCTTCAGGCTCAGCGGAAGCTGGTCGGAGAAGATATTGCTCAGGATGATGGAGAGAAACAGGTCAACCCAAAATGATGCACACCAGGCCCTGATTGGTGCACAACTGTTCCAACTCATCCAGTGGCTCGTCTTCAGTCCAGTAGTCCTCAGATGCCCATCTCCTTTCTTCCATATCGAAGACGAACTTCTTAAGCAAAGGCGTCGCAGTCATCCAGTCGTCTTGAAAGAACGCTTTGAGTAGATCCATAGTAGATTCTCCAAGCCAAGGTTCAAATACCGGATGATCCCACAAGTCGTCGGCGATAGTCAGATGTTGAAGGTTAAAGGGGAGCAACTGCGCCAGCGATGGGACGCTGCTCGGAGGCGATTGGCCGTAGAGGGCTATCAAGGAGATTTCGAGCTCAGCCAACGAGGCGAAATTCCGGAGGGAGCCGATGCTGCCAGTGACCACTGTTTCCAAGTCGTCCGGGTTGAGTTCGTCACCAAGGATCTCGTATGCTACCCTGAGACTAGACAGTGTGCTGCAGACGTGTTCGAGTCCCTGACGCAGCTTTCCCAGATCTAGGCAGCCGGCGGACGCGGGTAGATGGCAGTCGTAGACGAGCGTTTTGAGCTGCGGAGCGTGCCTCAGCAGAAGCTCAACAGTGTCCGCAGAAACAAACGAGTGGCAGAGGCGGAGCGTCTTGAGTTGCCTCCAAGCCGGCGCACAGCTAGGAAGCGCACTATAGTTGTCAAAACTAAGAACAGTGTCCAGATCGAGGGAGACCACGTTAGGTAGGTGGAAAAATAGCAGGAGGTCATTGCGAGGCACTTTGAGGTCGACTATATCGCTAATTTCTCCCGGGCAAGGTATGGTAAAGTGCTGCAGGCGGTCGAACCTCGACAGATGCTTTACTTCGCTAGGCGCTTCGCTCGCGAACTGAAGCATAGTGCGGAGCCATTCACTGCTTCGGCGTAGGACAAGGGCAGGGACGGTGAGACGCTCCAGATGCGTGCATCGCGCCAGCAGCAGCACCAAAGCAGCGCTCAAGTCGTTCTGGTCGAATATCGCGCGCTTCCAAATGGCTGCATCCGGGAACTGCATCGTGTCAATCGCTCTTTCGACTAGGACCCTTTCTCGCGCATGTTCCGTGAAAGGTGTCGCGTCGTTGGTGTACGCCGTGTAGATCACAGCTCGTCGAATGTGTTGCGCATAAGCAGGCTTCTCTAAAACCGTGCGTAGAAGAGAGAAGAGCCTCGCGGACCGGTCATGGTACCAAGGTATGCGAACCTGGTAGAAGAGCAATGGAAAGGTGGCAGCCCGCAAAGCCTTGCATGTTAAGGATAGGGCGAACAGATTGCTGCGTTCACAACGGCCGCAATCGAATTGCACTTCGCTGACGATTTCGTGTTTGAGCTCGTTGGGCAGGCTGGTCAAGGAAGCCATGATTGGATTGCATGTGAATGCAACGTCGGGAGTGTAGCATAGGCTGTTGGAAAATTGGCGTTCGTGTTGACGAGTACATGTAGGGTTGCTGAGGACATATGGGGTTGCAAAGATGCATAACGCCAAGCTATGCAACTTTCTCTTGCGATAGGGTATTCTCCGAATCTAAGGGCTCGCCGTACAAGTAAGAAAGATCGGCTTAGCAAATTCTGCGTCCTATTGTACGCACATGTAAAGGCCTCTAGGGTAGCTGTTACAAATCCCCACGGTGAGGGACTTACTAGGTAGTCTAACTAGATTCGCGGCTTTAGCCTTCTGAGACTCACAATGTGCCCCGCTCTGCCCCTTTCATCGAAAATGCCTCAGACTTGCGCAATGACCGACCCGGGATTGTGTTTATTAACACATATATATACTTTACATTTCGGCAGTCTGTCATCAATCATCTATCAAACCTCATCGCTCATCGCAGCTGATTACAACAGTTGCGGCAACCGATATAATCACGTGACGCATCGGTGGTTTAGTGGTAAAATTAGCCGTTGCCATTACAGTTTCGGCTAGCCCCGGGTTCGATTCCCGGCCGATGCACATTTTCTCTTTTGCATCCGTTTTCTTTTGCTGGTGTTGTTGCAAAAGTTGCCTTTGTGGGCAAAGCCGGCTATTTGATCAGCGCGGCCAGGGGCGATGCGGCCTAAGCGAGGCACCAGCCACAGCACCGCCACGACCGTGCCTCGCGCCTACGCGACACCCCGCTGCCCGCCATCTCTTTTTTGACTCCCCACCACTCCACGGTGACGGTTGCTCTAGGCGCCCATGCATAGCCTCACAATGTGCAGCAGCAGGCCTCAGTTATGCTTTCGAGGACCTATTTCTTCACCACTGTAATGCCGTGGTGACTTCGTCTCTGTGAAAGTGCCGTCGACATTCACACGCCCTCCATCGGGGCCCAATTACTTATATTTCCTGCTGACGCCTGATTTGTCGTAGGTTTTGATTGCAACCAACTATGGCATTCACGGGGCGAACTCCAGAATCGCTGCTCCCTCGCTCGGACTCGAAAAATCCCGCGACAACCTGCAAAGGCATCACCAAGTCCGGCCGACCATGTAGGCGCGCCATCGACACGACGTTATCGTCACGGAACAATGGTGTTCTGGCTGTAGTGTCAGTGGCCAGTGATAGCGATGAGGAGGACACTGGGGCAGCAGCATTCTTCTGCTGGCAGCACAAGGATCAAGCGGAGCAGTTGGCAGCTGCCAACGCCGAGGGTCCTAGCAGGCAGGATACCAGGCTATATCCTCTGCAGGAGAGGAGCAGCATTGATACACTGGTTGCGCGGCTAGGGGTTCTCGAGGTTGAGGAACCCGCGCAGACGGCCCAGCAGAAGAGACGGCAGAGTAGACAAGAGGAGCGCAGATCCGGCAAGAGACCACCGCGCAGAGTCAACAGGCCGCCCACGTGGGATCAAGTCCAAGGGCCGCTGATGTCGGTGCCGAGCGATGTGATGGCGGAGAAGAATCGCATCGGTCAGCGGCCAGGTGCGAGACCGCAGCGGAAGAAGCCTGGATTTTGGCAGATGCTGTGCTGTGGAGCGGCGGACGATGACTATGTGGAGGTGGTGCGGCATAAGAAGAGAGTACAGGGTCAGGCTTCTCTTCCACCGACTACGCAATATGCGTCGGAGGCTCCGATGCCGCAAGCACCGCATCGAACATATCAATCTCGACCGAGTGATGGTGCTTCGCCAGTCCCACCGTCCGCGCCGCGTCCACCCAGCAGCAGTGTGCCGTCGCGGAAACCCCTCTCCGAGAAACCCGCCCGACCCCTCAACAAGACCGCATCCCCCCGTCCATCAGAGACCTCCACGCTCCTCTCGCACATCCCCAAGTCGCTCCCCCCACAAACGACGTCTACCCTGCTCTCTGAGCTCTCGAAGCCCATCTCCCCCCACGACGAAGAAGGCTACATCTACATCTTCTGGCTGACGCCCGAGGCGCTCGGCCCCGCGCCCTCGTCCACAGCCTCGACGCTGCTCGCGCCGCCCTCCTCGCGGCGGCCTGAGCAAAGCCGTCGCACGTCCGACGTGTTGCGCCAGTACTCTGTTCGGCGCCCGCAGCGATCGAGCCAGCGCCCACCGCGCATGAAGTCTGCAGAGCCTCAGTCCAGCACCAGCGGCGATGATGAGAAAAACACTATTCTTCTCAAGATAGGCCGCGCGAACAACGTCACACGTCGCATGAACGAATGGACGCGCCAATGCGGCTATTCTCTCTCGCTCGTCCGGTGGTATCCCTATGTACCCTCCTCCACACAGTCGCCATCACCCTCCCCCCACGCCTCGCCGGCGCATTCGCGACGCCCTTCGTACCAGAACCGGAACCAGAACCAGAACCAGCGGCCTTCAGACCCCGTCCGAAGAGTCTCGGAGGGCGTGCGCAAGGTCCCGCATGCGCATCGCGTGGAGCGCCTCGTGCACATTGAACTAGGCGAGCAGCGGGCGATGAAGAAGTGCGAGGCGTGTGGGAAGGAGCATCGGGAGTGGTTTGAGGTGGAGGCGAGTCGGGAGGGGGTTAAGCGCGTGGATGAGGTGGTAAGGAGGTGGGTGGATTGGGCGGAGCGGGTGAATGAGTGAGTGATGTGAGTGAGGTGCGGATATATATATATATATAGATAGATACTCTGTCTAGTGTACTTTGATGAGTATATCTGAAGTAGTCTCAAAGCCTTCTTGTCTCCGGGGTGCTGCGGGACTAGATTACTTAACGAACCTGCGGACGTACAGATGCGTTCTATATCACTTATCCTTCTCTTGCTTGTTTCTTACAAGTTCTGGGTGCTCGCTCATACGTGCCGCACACTTAGCAAGAGCGAGTAGCAGTAATGTTTTTCCACTCACTCATTCTATGGTCTGTCTGCACATGAGAGCGCGATCACACTTAGTAAGCCACCTCCAACACTGGAAGAGAAGCGTCGTAAGAGACGGGAATTTTATTCGTGTTTAATTGATTGATTGATTGGTTTGATGGGGCTGGGGTATCTCGTATAAGGTACAAACATGACTGTAAAGCAGCGGAGCAACAAAGAAATAACCGGGAAACAGGGGGAATTCGTCACCATCGTCGTCGTCGTCGTGATGTGCTTTTCATCCAAACGGGGGAGAGCCGTTGGACGCTGTACAAGAGTTTGGGGGCTTTTGCTGGTGCAGAGGAAGGTTGGGATGGGAAGGGCTGATGGGAAAAGAGAAGCCTTCTACCAAGAAGGAAAGAGGACCGTGACCGTGGTAATCATAACTTTTCCGCCTCTTTTGTTTTGGATACCTATGCCACCGGAGTGACTACTTCTCCCCTCGACCCGACTCGGCTCGACTCGGCTCGACTCGGCTCATTAACGTCGTTCGTGGCAAAGACGGCAGGTGTTGAATCTCTGCAGCTCCGCTTCTTCCTCTTCATGGCGCGTAGACATCGTGACTCGGAATAGTGTATGTACAACGGAGTCACGGCGTCCACGCTCCGACCTCTCTCGCCTTCCCCTCGGCGTGGTTGACTCCTCGGCTTAGAAAATGCCCATGCGCGGTCCCCAGGTATTATTATCAGTGGAAGCTTTCGGGTTCACGACGACTTGGTAGGGAAACGGATTCGCGTCAGTAGTAGTAATGGGCGGGATGTGGTCTTTGTCGCGGTTGACGATGGTGATTATCTTGTGCGCTGCTTTCTCGAGGCTCTTTGTCATTGCCCTTCGGACTTTGAGCACATCTGCAGTCCCGCGCGGTCAGCACTCGCTCATCTACAAAACACGAGCGCATGTGGAAGGAAAGGGCGAGGTCTATAGAGGGGAGCGAACGTACCAGTCTCTGTCCTCGGGGTTGCCAAAGTGACGTCCAGCGTCCACTGCTCCCAGCACACATCCTCGTCCGCCTTGCCGAAGAAATACGTCTTCCTCCTCCGCTTCTCGAAGAACTGCACAACTAACTGCCCCCTCCCTCTTTGCTGATGTGTGCTCTCAATTGCGCGCACCAGCGCTATGGTCCGCTGCTCGATCAGCGTCTCCAGATCCACGTCATCGATAGCGGGGAGGGTGAGGTCGAGGAGGTCGCGCGTGAGCGGCGATATCGAGGTGAAGTAGCGGTGGAAGAAGATTGTATGGAGGATAGCTGCGATCGGTTAGCTGTGGGCTAGGGGTATAGGCAGCGGGAAGAGGTTAGACGGGGACGAGGGGCTGTGGGGGACGCGGGACGACACACCTTTCACGACGTCCTTGACGCAGGCCAGATCCGCAAAGATGTCCAGATGATACTCTGGCCGCCGTCTCTGCTCCATGCTCGCATTTGCGTTCTCTCGCAATCCGTCTCGGTGGTGCAAGTAAAAACCCCGCAGGCGCGGGGGGTGGCCGCCGCTTTTCGAATCCCGGCCGGCTCGCAGGACGTTTCAGCAACTGTAATAGGAGGTACGTCTCCCTTGCCCCTTCCCGGCGTGCAAGAGGTTCCAGGCGTGATGGCGACGTGTGTGTGTGTGGCCGAGTATTTGCGCACGGAATGCAGCGAGGGATGGTCGAAGTGCCGGCGAAGCTGGAAATATGTGGCGGCGGGGCACTGGCACTGGGGCACTGGCACTGCGGGCTCTTTTGAACGTGGCGGACGAATGCGAGCGAACAGGCCGAACTAACGACGCGACCGCTCGCCATTAGTCTATCCGACCAGGGGCTGCAGCGCTGCGCGGCGAGACCCAAAGACCGAGCGGCTGGTGAGCGCGGGCGAGAGCATCAAAGAGCCGTCTTTCGTCTTTGTCAGCTGCCAAATCAGCCTCTTTGCTCCTACAAATCGCGTCCCGTGCGCTCCATCGTCGCATACCTAGGTATACGGATGCCGCAGGGTATATTTCCGGCGAGACATGTTCCGCGCATGACACCGCTCTCGACGGACAGATGACGGCTCTGCTCCGGGGGACACATCCATGGATAGCGCGTTGGCGTGTTGGCGGCGTGACAGCTGCGGCGTGCGTCGCTTATAATCGGTAGGCTGGCATCGTATTCCGCAGCCACGCCTACGGCCCATTTGACGTCTGCCTGCATATGCATGTGCCGCCCTACAAAGCCTTATAGGGTTGTGTATGTGGCGGGGTCTGGCTTACGTACAGTACAGTACCACGCTACGATCCGTCTATACAATAAAGCCAACCACGCTCAAGCCAAGACCAGCGAGCTCCCAATCGGTATTGAACTGTGAAGAGCCAAACTTGTGACATCCTGTGCCTCTGTATCTTCACCCGTTCCGACATCTCCAACACAAAGTGCCTCTCTTTCTCTGGCGGGCTATGGCGCGTCGCTCCCCTTACGCCATCAACCCATTCGTATTCGTCGCCAGCCTCCCCTCCTTCTCCCCAAACCTCGCCTCCTTGATCTGCCCCGCCTCATCATCGCTATCCACAAACCCATACTCCCGAGCCTTCTCGTCGATCTCGCGGTCACTAAGGTATGGCAGCTCCTTCGACGCCCGGACGTAGCTCATCTTCTCCATGTATCCCTTGGCGAAAATGATGTCAATCTCCTCCAAGCTCCGCTTCTTCGTCTCGGGGTAGAACAAGTAGATAATGGGGAAGAAGCCCGCGTTGATGCACGCGAAGACGAGGTATGTGCCCCAGCCGATGTTGTCGATCATGACTGGCGTGATCATGACGACGGTGAAGTTGAAGAGCCAGTTCGAGCATGTGGATACCGCGTTTGCTTTGGCCCGCGTCTTCAGCGGGTTCACCTCCGCCGGGTAGAGCCAGGGGAGAGGCAGCCATGTGGCGCCGAAAAAGGCAATGTATGTGAACAGGCCGACGGCGGCGCCTTTAGCAGCCGAAGGCGTGTCCGGGATCAAGCAGCCCATGACGAGCACCATGGAAAGACATTGACCAACGGTGCCGATGAGGAAGAGCTTCCTTCGGCCAGTTCGCTCAATAATAAACCAGGAAACCGTAGCGAAGATGCTATACACGATCATGTTCACTCCTCCTAGGAGCAGAGACATCTGCTTGGTCTCACCGATCGAGTTCTCGAAGAGTAGCGGGAAGAAGTAGATAACAGCGTTGCAGCCCTGTGGTTCCCGTGTTAGCAACGAGCAAAATAGACGTGGAGGTAGACAGGAAGGGATATGCATACGCCAATCTGCTGGAAGAGCTGAGAAGACGCGCCTAGCATCATGCGCCGAAAGTGCTGCGTCTTTCCACCCGTGAAGAGAGCACTGAAGGGCGTCACACCGCCCTTGTGGCCCGAGGCGCGAATACTGTCGACGATGACGGCGGCTTCGAGCTTCGTTTGCTCGTCGTCCACATGGAGGCCCCGAAGTGCGGCAATGACCTTCATGGCTTCATCGTGGCGATCTCTGCTGAGCAGCCATCGAGGGGATTCGGGTAGCCAGATGGGGAACAGGAGGACGACAAGACCGAATACGACCTGGAAGGCAATCGGGAACCGCCAGGTGAGGTCGGGAGGGCCATACTGGCAGCCATAGTCTACCCAGTACGCAATGAGCGTACCGAATGCAATGACGCCGCCCTCGATACATATAAGAAGGCCCCGATTCTTTGTCTTGGAGCACTCGGCCTGATATGTCGGGATGGTACTGGTGTTGATGCCGTTTCCAACTCCAGTAACTGTGCGGCCGATGATGAACTGCACCGTCTGCTTGTGCCCCTTGACACAGGAGACCTGGATAATAACCCCGAGAATCATGATGGCGGCACCCAGGATCATGCCTCGGCGACGCCCGATCGTATCGCCAAAGCACAGGATCAAGACGGCGCCGAGGAGGCATCCAATCTCGTAGATGGCGGTGACGAATCCTTGCCAGGTAGCGTCGTTGTAGGTCTCGGGAAAGTAATGCATGAATGGGTCGGCTGAAATGATGCCGGACATGACTCCCTCTGAGGGTGGATTAGTATCTGTCCCAGACCACTACGAGATGGTGAGAAGTGACTTACGGTCATATCCGAACAGCAAGAAGCCGGTCGTAGCCACGATAGACACGGCCAAACTGAGCGGCCTCCCAGTCAACCCCATGAAATGGGGGTGCTTGGTAGAGTCCCTCAGGGACGATTGCGAACCGGTTTGAGACATGACGACTCTGGATCCAGCCAGTCCTGGTAGGATAAGATGAAAAGCGTGTGCTTGCACGCGGAAGGGAAGGGGTATAAAACTTGCAGTGACAGAATCAACAGCGGGGTTTGCGACTATCACGCAGTGCGGGGACGCAGGGTCTTTATCTACTTGTACCACGCTCCCCCCAGCTCGCCCTCTCGGTTCAGTGGCACGCAGTCTCCATGCAGAGATTGCGGATTACGGTACCATGCAGTCTTTTGGTTCCACATTAGCCTTCAGCGACGTCATCTGGTAAGACCTTGACCGGAACTCTCCACTTGGAGGTCGTACTTGTGGATCGTCGAGAAAATTAGCATGTGTTGAAGGCTGGCGGTGATGGGAAGCGGAAGGTAGCGAGGCAAGCGTTTCGGCATTCCCGTTTTCGTAGAGCTAGGGTCAGCCTCATCCTGGTAAAAACTGGGGAAAAGCGGGAATGGCGCTGCAGATCTCGGGCGTTGAATCTGCGTGACGTTTATCGCACGTTCCAAGGTTGTTTGACCGAGGCTTCTCCGGAGCCGAACGTGGTGGCATGGAAAGGCCAACCACTGAGAGAACATGGCGGAGAAGCTAAGGATGTTGGTTGCGACGAAGCAGAAGTTGGAACAAGAAATGAGTGGGGCTTTCTTTGATGTTTTGTGGATTCTTGAAGAATTCGTGCAAAGGGGACCTGAAAATCTCTTGCGCCGAGCTGCCGGGCGCCCGTCGGTTATTCCCTGAGAGGTCGTGAGAGGCTGGAGATAAAATCTTGGGATTCTTGCTTGCAGAGAAGCATGCCGCCAAGCACTGCATTTGATTCGGTCCGTTGCGAAGACAAACCGGGAAGTGGCGGCGCTTCTTACCATGCACCATCACGCGTGTTGTATTGCCGGCTTGAGATACCCTTTGTAGAAGTGGGAAATAAGGCGTTGCCATGGGCGGCCAGTTGTTGCGGAGGTTTCCAACGGTTGGGTTGCAGTCCCCGGGCGCCCATGTGAAAGTGGGTAGTGGCACTGAGAGAGCCGGTGATATCAGTGGCTGGAGTCTCGCCGAAGGATACGAAATCGCAGGTAGTTGCACGACTTGCTAAGGTTGCAATTGAAAGATCCGGTTCGAGAAATTATCGAGCGGCGGGTTGGTGCTGACTGCTGAGGGAGGTGTCAGAAGGAGCCCTGGAGTGCCAAGGCTGGTCGGTCGGCGAATGGAAACGCCGACGTCAACGCGAAAAGTCGCGTCCAGCAGCCTCGAGCTGCCCCAAGACAACCACCTTGCCGGAGCACGATATGGCCAGCGCGAAGCGGAAACGGAGCGATGACGATGCAGAGGATGCGACCCCACGAAAGTTGCGCGCTCGACCTCCGCAAGACGACACGTTCGGCGAGCAGGAGGCCGATGAGATCCAGACGCCGTCCAGGCGAAAACGAGGGCAGCAGGCAGCAGAAATTGGGACCCCGAGATCCATTCTCAAGAAGACTGGTTTGGCGAACGGCATCAATGGCACTACGCCAAAGTCCCACCGCAAACTCGTCTTCGAGACGCCCACGAAATCCGTCGAGAGGGCGACGCCCAACGGCACCCCGACCATCGTTCGAAATGCGGATCGCAGCGCGCGACGCAAGAGCAACAGGAGGCTGATCGAGCGGACAATGAACGGAGCGGAGAGCGATGAGGAGGCATTGGACGAAGAGGAGGAGCTGGCCGAGCGCATCTTGAGCGACGAAGACGGAGAGCAGGATGACACACAGGCAGCCGCTGAGGAAGACGTCCCAGCTCCAGAGACGCCATCAAAGCGAGGAAGAGGGCGTCCGAAAGGGTCAGGCAAGAAGGGGAGACCGCCCAAGCAGCGCTCTCCGACGCCGCCGCAGGAGCTGCCCCCGCACGAAGAGTACTTTTGGCAAAACCGGCCTGGAGGCACAAAGACGTCGAACAATACCCTCCCACCACAAATTTTGCTCAACCACGACGAATACTTTCAGGCTATGCAAACATACCAGGACCGGCATGAGTCCGAAATGAAGTTTTTGTTGGAATTACACAGCCGTGCGTACGATCAATGGATTTTCGAGCTTGAAGAGGGCTTCAACCTTTGCTTGTATGGTTACGGCTCTAAGCGCCCCATAACGGAACAGTTCACGGCACATCTCTACCGGCATCTGGTTAACCAGAAGCCCTACAAGGGGACAAAGAAAACACCGAAAGTTGTCGTCATCAATGGTTACGCGACCGGAACGACACTGAAGGATATCCTGACAATAGTGGCATCCGCAGTCGTCCCCACAAGCATCAAGCTGCCCAATCAACTGAACTCTCTGCTTGCTTTCATCCTTGAATATCTCTCCGAGAACCCACCATCGCATCCAATCCCGATCGTCCTCAACTCCATCGACTCGCCATATCTTCGCAAATCGCCGGTGCCCGCCATGCTCGCAACTCTTGCGGCCCATCCTTCGGTCAATTTAATTTGCACCGCGGACACTCCGAATTTCCCGCTGCTATGGGACGTAGGCCTTAAATCGCAGTACAAATTTCTCTTCCACGACGCGACAACATTCGCACCCTACGACGCTGAAATAGATGTCGTGGAAACCGTCAACGAACTCCTCGGCCGGAGCGGTAGGCGCATCGGCGGCAGAGACGGGGTTGGTTTCGTCCTGCGCTCGCTGCCTGAAAACGCACGAAAACTTTTCCGCATACTCGTCACGGACCAGCTAGCCCTGCTCTTCATGGATGAAGGAGGGCAGGATGAAGAGGATTCTGCGAGAACGCCGAGCAGCAAGTATGCGCGGACTAAGAACACGATTTCAGACTCTACTCAGGGTATTGAGTACGGGATGCTCTATCGCAAGGCGATGGAAGCGTTGGTCTGCACGAGTGAAATGGGCTTTAGGACTTTGTTGAAGGAGTTCCACGACCATCAGATGATCGAGAGCACCAAAGACGCAATGGGTACGGAGCGGCTGTGGGCGCCATTCCGACAGGAGGAGCTGGAGGGGCTGGCGGAGGATCTATCTGGTGACGCGCTGTGATTGCATACGAATTATACCGGCGAATCGTACGATTTGGCATTTATTCTTTTCGCGAGGCTTTTCGGCTTTTCGTGTCCCATCCCTTACATATCATCCCCCGCTTCACACGCACATTCCAGAGTCCTCCCTGCAAGCCACGCGCTCCATGCTAATGATGCTTATTGGTCAGCGTGGTGAAGGCGGGCAAGTACATTCCTGTGGCTTTTAGCCCGATTAATGCGCGCGATGAGGGCACAGCTTACGATCTTATTTCCCCGCCATGAGCGGCTATCATGGCTGGAGCAGGAATGAAATAGACTCATAAAGCTTCTGTTGGTGCCGCCCCGGCTCTGTCGGATTAGTACTCCTTGGGATAACCCTCTACCGCCAGCACAGCTAGTCGGCAAAGCGTAAACTATGCGTCTCCTTACCATCCTCTTCACACTTCTTGTATCATCTCCCTACGCCTCCGCGCGCCCTGATGAGGACGAGGACGAGGGCCAGTCCAGCACTATTACTTCTTCGGCGACGCTAGCGTGTGCGAGCGGAGACGCTAAATCGTACGTTGCGCATTCTCGTGAACAAGGAATGATCCGAACACTGACGCATCATAGCAAATACGAATTCTGCTCCTCATCCATCTCCTCCAAGATCGACGAATGCGACGATAATGATCTAGCCTGTGCATGCACGCTCGCGAACTCGGGGTTCAAGTAAGTCGATAACTGCTTCCTTCTACCTCGTTATACCTCTTCCCTCCTCAATCATCCTACGCTGGTTCCCCTCTCATCCGCCATCCTGCCCCTCTATGCCTTCTTGCAGAAAGTACGACTAACCACCAACGCAGTTGCCTCACCTTCTACTGCCCCACGCACACCGAAGCCGTCTGCGCCGGCTCCCTCGCCCTCCACAACCTCTGCGCCCTCGTCAACGCGCCCCAACCTATCCTAACACACCTCTCCTGCCCCTCCACCATCCCAGACCTCCTCGCCACGCTCATCCCTTCCCCCTTCCGCAGCCTCATCCCCTCAGACGTCGAGTCTTTACTGCCCTCGGATATCAACAGCCGCATCCCGACGGTCATCCCGTTCTTTAATGGGGAGGAGACGGGCGTGACGAGCACGACGGATGGCGGGAGTGGAGGAGGGCAGACGGGAAGTGGGACTGCGATGCAGGTGCCAAGTCAGACGGGCGCCGCGGGGGCGAATAAGGGGTGGACGAGGGGCGCTGGTGCTGGGGGTGGTGGGGAGGGAGAAGGGCTGAGGGTTTTCTTGGGCGTGGGGATTGTGGTCAGTATTGCTGTTGGGTGGTGGGCTGCTTATTTGTGAGTGGGATTTTCTGGGGCTGAAGGGCGTGAATGTGTTGTTTTTCTTGCCTGTTGGGGGTCGCTGGAGGTTGGGATGTGAGCGGAGGAATGCTTCCATGACGTTGTGGCTAGGTAGATGGTGTATGCTAAGCGGCCTCGGAATCACGAAGATATGAATGCATTGCTTATGAATACTTTCTAATTAACCCGGGCGATAATTATGATTATGCGTAGCCTACAACTATAGGAGAGATTCAATCGACTTGAGTAACCATCCACCAGCCTTATCATTCCCCCACACCATCATATCCCTGCTCTCCACTCTTCTTGCGGATCAACCCGGCTCTCCTTGCCACTGCCCTCTGAAACTTTTCGTCTAATAACGCTCCTTCAGATGTCGAAGAAGTGCTTCCTCTACTCGAAATGAGTTCATCTTCGCGAAGAGTCGTTGATCAAACGCGTACATGATGCCGCTCATACCGCAAAACGAGACCCACAATCACTCCTATGCTTGTAGCTGTGTTTCTGGAAATTCTCGTCATATGTGAATTTCTATATATATTCTAGGCGAAATTGCCTCAGTGAATAAAAAACTGAAACTTCGCCGCGTCTTGCCCTGAAATTTCTCGTAGCAAAATGGAAGAGCAAGGCGTCAGTGAGCGCATAGCATGAAGTCTACAGGTGGTGACAGACATTAGTGCCTGGCTACCAGCCCTAAACTTTGTTTTCGCTTTCACGCAAAGAACCTTGATTTCTTATAAATTCCGCAGTCCCTCAGCGCCTTACCCATACAACGCCCAAATTCTCTGACTTAAACGCTTCGTCTCTCGAGCCATTAACAGAACTATTAATGAACCAAGCAGCATCCAATTTGATAGCCGCAACGGCCAGTAAAGCCAACGAACGCGTCCCGTTCACTCCCACCGAGACGGATGCAGCCCTCGCCAGTCGTAGCCCATTCCGCTTCCTCGATCTACCTAAGAACATACGGCGAATAGCCTACGACTACATTTTCGCACAATGTCTGCGGTGTGTCATGGGCCCAGAGTTCGGCCTCTGGTTTGAGGACGTCCGACCGTGCATCCCGCTTCTGCAGGTGTCTAAAACGGTGAACGATGAAGCGAGCGCTGGCATGCACATCAACCGCTTCCTGCATCCCGTGACCCTCATCATCACCATGGATCGCGGCGCTATTGATTGTCTTGAGATGGTGCTGAACATGCTATGCTTGGGGCACAACTACGATCTCTGGCATCAGCGCAACGCGAAAGCTCAGAAGCGACCATCGGAGGGGCTAGATAAATTCACGCTCAAGCTGCCAACGAGTGACTTCAAAAAGCGAGTGCGGCAATATTATCGGGCGCAGGACTACGGTTGGCCGCAATGGAGCGACAAGTACGACGTTCAACTTGACGACTTCTATCGTTTCGCGATGTTCCAACTCCGACGCCAGCCAGTGATTGAAATTAGATTGTTGATTGGCGATGGAAACGATTGCGAGCACTTGGTGTACGACCGCAGGCATGCCCGCCACTGCGTGGAGGAACCTTATCACCTTCTTGAGGACCTCAAACGCAAGGTTGTCATCGTGAGCGCCAATGCGGAGATCGAGGCGCACGCAAAGGGCAAGGAGGAGCTGCGGGAGGAGGCGGAAGGCTTGGTGGATGGCATAACTTGGGAGCTGGCTTCCTCTGCAATGGAGCTGAAGCTACTAAAGAAGCGTAAGAAGAAGAGCGGCAAGAGGTAGTACTAACGTACTTTATCATCGAACCCCCCACGATTTCTTGGCAACGACAATCTACGAAAATCAACCCGTTTTTCTTAAATAACTAAGCGAAACCTTAATATTTTTCTATAAAACTTTATATATATATTCTTTATAGTATATTACACCTTATAGTAAAGTTACACTAAGATATATTACGTAATTAAAAAGCTATACGTATTTAACTAACTTTTAAGAAAATTCTAGTTTACTTCTAGTAACGTACTTTACTAGTAAACGCTCTATACTACTAAACGCTCTAAAAATACTAAGCTCTTACTAAATACTACTATCTTAATTATAAAGCTTTCTA
>NW_022987243.1:28435-29168 GCF_010094035.1 Trematosphaeria pertusa | reverse complement strand
TTTAATTAAATTAGAGTTAATTAGAACTTTACTTTAATAAGATTACTAGATATTTTATACTTCTAGGTAGTAGTATTAGTAGTAGAGAGTATTAGCGTGTATAATTAAACTTTAAGCTTTAATACTACTAAATCTAGGTTAAATAGAACTAAGCTAGCGCCTCTAAATTCTACTCTAATATTATTATCTATAATTAACGCGTAAAAAGCTACGTAAAATATAGATAGAAACTTAGTTTTTATAATATATTTAATATAGCTACGTATTAGAATTTTAACTTAGTAGCTATATACTACCTTTAATAGTAAGAAGTAGCTAATATTAAGTAGCTATAGAAGGTATAATAAATATACTAGTATATAAAAAGCTATAATTTTATTTTTCTTATAGTACTACTAGAATTTAATAGAGCTATAGCTTTTATAGCTATCTAAAATTAGTAGGTAATATATATCTATAACGTAACTTTTAGTATATATATTAAAGTACTTTAACTATATAATACTAACTTTATTTATTATTTAGCTACTTTTAGAAATAGCTATAACCTAGTTACGTAGTAGCTAGCTACTCTTATACTACGCTAAAAGGTAGTTCTTATCTATAATAATAAGAAATAGTAGAATCTATATATTATCTACTACTCTTACTATTATAATTACTAAAATCTACTTATAATTATCTAGTTAAAAACTCTTTAGTTATAATTATCTCTTAGAGCTAGTAACTACTA
>NW_022987243.1:10433-27720 GCF_010094035.1 Trematosphaeria pertusa | reverse complement strand
TTATAGATAAGAACTAGCTAAACTACTTTATTATACGCTATCTAGAGCTTAAAATATAGCTTAATTATAGGTATAACTATTAGAAAGTAAAGTAAAAAGATTCTATAATTATTTAGACGTAGTTTAATCTAGTAGATAATATAAAGGTAAAGTATAGTATTACTAATAAAGACACGTATAATTTTAATAAATCTAGCTTTATAATAGAAATAATATTACCTTAGATAGTAGTTACTAGCTCTAAGAGATAATTATAACTAAAGAGTCTTTAACTAGATAATTATAAGTAGATTTTAGTAGTTATAATAGTAAGAGTAGTAGATAATATATAGATTCTACTATTTCTTATTATTATAAGTAAGAACTACCTCTTAGCGTAGTATAAAGATAGCTAGCTACTACGTAACTAGGTTATAGCTATTTCTAAAAGTAGCTAGATAATAAATAAAGTTAGTATTATATAGTTAAAGTACTTTAACGCGTATACTAAGAGTTATATTATAGGTATATATTATCTACTAATTTTAGATAGCTATAAAAGCTATAGCTCTATTAAATTCTAATAGTACTATAAAAAGAATAAAATTATAGCTTTCTATATACTAGTATATTTATTATACTTTTTATAGCTACTTAATATTAGCTACTTCTTACTATTAAAGATAGTATATAGCTACTAAGTTAAGATTCTAATACGTAGCTATATTAACTATATTATAAAAACTAAGTTTCTACTTATATTTTACGTAGCTTTTTATACGTTAATTATAGATAATAATATTAAAGTAGAATTTAGAAGCGCTAGCTTAGTTTTATTTAACCTAGATTTAGTAGTATTAAAGCTTAAAGTTTAATTATGTACGCTAATACTCTCTACTAATAATACTACTATCTAGAAGTATAAAATACCTAGTAATTCTACTAAATTAAAGTTATAATTAACTCTAATTTAGAGAAAAATTATATAGTATCTTAATTTATTACTAACTTATATTATTAAGTTACTTAATTAGCTTAAGAAAGGTAATAAGCTAATAGCGTATTAGCTAGTACTTATAGAGTCTAAAGTTATCTAGCTTTAAGTAGCTAATATATAGAAAAAGAAGTGTAATTTATATAAAAGAAAGTAAATTTAGAAAGAAAATACTTTTATAATTAAAGCTAGCTTATAGCTAGTATAAGAGCTAGCTCTATAGTTTCTACTACTATAAGCGTCTCTAAATATCTAGCTAGGTAAGTTAGCTATAGATAGTACTATCTCTATAAGCTATAAGAATAAAGAGTACTAGTAGAGTAGGTTAGATTAAATTTAGCTATCTAAAGATAAGAAGTAAAAGAATACTCTAAGAAGCTCTATATATAGAGGTGCTAAGTGCTAAGATACTAGACTAGGTTATATAATAAAGTTACGTAACCTAAGGTTATATAACTAAGGTAAATTTCTAAACTAGACTATTATATTACTCTTTCTTATAGAGAGAGCTTATTCTTAAGCTCTAAAATACGCCTTCTAGATCTTTCTTCTTCTAAAACTTCTATATTATACTCTTAACTATTTCTTTTAGCTTATAGTAAGTATATTTATATTAGTTTTAAACTAGAAGCGCTTTTATAGCTACTATCTTCTCTCTAGTTACTTTATTCTCTATAGAGCTCTTATCTACTAGAGAGAAAGAAGCTTATAGAGATTTAAACTAGAAGACTTATTTCTACGTCTATAGAGTAGCTTTATTATAGACTTTCTTCTTAAATAATACTATAAGCTTAGTAGAGTCTTAAATTACTTAGTAGCGCCTTTACGTTACTTTTATATCTTCTACTCTTATAGGTTTTAAATTCTTTACTATCTCTTCTAGAGTCTTCTCTTTTTTATACACCTTAATTTAAGTATTTAATTATAATAGTAGCTCTAGCTTATCTAGGTATACTATATAAAAGTCTCTTATCTTATAGAAAGTATTAATAAAGCCTATAGTATTATACTAGATAGAGTTAGAATTATAAGTAATCTATATAGCGTAGTATTAAAGATAATTTTAATAAAGATAGCTATCTAGAATTTTATATATAGACTATTCTAGATTACTATTAACTTTAATAAGTAGCTACTTAGGCTCTACCTACTCTAGTAATAGCTCTAAGGCTTTTTTTAGCTAATTAGTATAAAAGATATTATATATACGTATATACGTAAATAGCTAGAGCTAGAAGAAGTAACTCTTTATAGTAATAATTAAGTAAAAGCTATATATCTATTAATTAAGCTTTATACTAGACTAATTTATTAAAAAGCTATAAGGTTTAACGTAGATAAGATTACCTATAGTAAAATTAAGTTCTTAGCGCTTTTTATTTACTTAGAGCGCCTATCTAGCTTATACTTTTATAATATTACTTTATATAATTTTAGTAGCTTTTTTTATAGTATTATATTACTTTTTAGTAAAATTCTAAGCTTTCTAGTATAATAGATACTTATATAGAGTAGAGGCTTTTATTATATATTTCTTCTAATTCTAGTAGTATATTAGCTAGTATCTAAATTTAATTTTATATACTATTAATTCTATAGTTTTATATAGTAATATAGCTTATATCTAGTTTATATAGAGTAGAAGGTCTAACTAATTATTCTAGTAGTAGTTAATAAATAGACGTAGATACTAATTAAGATATTAATTAATAATTTCTATATTTCTATTAGTTTATAAGTAGTACGCTATAGAGAGTTTCTACTTAATTTCTATAAGCTAATAGAGCTTATCTATAAAGGTAGAAGTAAACTATAAGTTATAATCTAATATAATAGATCTAGAAGAACTATATATATACTAGATATATTAATAATATAGCTTTACTATATATTAAGCTATAATTTTCTTATAGTAAGATAGAGAGAAACTCTACTTACTTAGCTAATTTATAATAACGTATATATAATTAAATTCTTTCTTATTAGAGAGAAAGCTCTTAAAATTTATAGAGACGTTCTACTATACTTTCTTAGAAATTAGTAGAGACTTTAGAAAACCTAGTATCTTATTATATAAAGTATAGCTCTAGTAGTAAGCCTTATATATTACTATATATATATTAATATCTTCTTATATACCTAGCTAGTAATATTAGTCTTATAGTAACTAGATAGTCTTCTAGTGTTTTGAATAGGTAGTTATTTATGTAGTATATATAGCGCGTATTAAATATACTTATAAATAGTTAATAGTAGAAACTATTAATTAATTCTAATATATTAGTAAGCTAGCTTCTATTTTCTAGGTAGAGCTTAATATAGTAGCTTTTTCTTAAGCTAGCTATAGAGATTTATCTAATTAATTAGTAGTAATAACCTAGTTAATTATAGTATAGAAATTCTCTATAGAAGGTACCTTTATAAAGGTATTAGTAGATATAATTTTTATAATACTACTTACTAGCCTCTTAGTAGCTAGAGTAGCTAGCTTACCTAAAATTTACTTAATAGTAGAGAGGCTAATTTATTTCTTACTTAGAAAAGCTCTTATATAAGTAGTATAATTTTTCTTCTTTTAGGTTTTAAGTTCTTTCTACTTTTATAATAATACGTTAGCTACTATATTAGCTAATCTAGATTAATAGGTAAGCTTAAAGTTATAGTTAGTAATATTATTAGCTTAGTAAACCTACTTTATAGTAAGTTCTTACTTAGTTATAAAGTACTCTAGAGCTTAATAGTATTATAAGCTATTCTCTTAACTAAGACTAAGGCTTACTTTTATAAAAGAAGGTAAGGGGTATACTTTAGGCTAGAGATCTTTAGTAATAAAGGGGTAGAGGTAATAATACTATAAATTGCAAGTCTCTATAGCAATTTAATAAACAAAGTAATAACTATAAGAAGCTATAAGAAGCAAGCTTCTTCTAATTATATATATATACTATCTTAGCTAGATTAGGTACTAAGACTCTAGCTCTTATAGATTACCTAGATTAGAGTCTAATCTTTTAGATTAGGTTCTAATCTATCTAATCCGTCTAATCTACGTTACGTAACTCTAATTATTTCTATAACTCTATATATAATCTCTTGTTCTATAACTCTAGGCTTAGCTTACTATTTTCTCTATTCTAGCTAGCTAACTCTATTCTTAATTCTATAATTATAACACCTGCTCTCTCTTTTAAAGCGTTATCTTAAAGCTCTATTCTATTTCTAGGTATAGTATTTTATTATTTTATACTATTCTTATATAAGAGTAGTACTACCTATAGTTCTATAGTATTATATTCTCTCTTTTCTTTCTATTTTCGCTATACTACCTACTTATACTAAGTTCTTAATAGTTTACTACTATTATTATACTAACCTTGTTTTGCGTACTAGCGCTAATATATCTAATAACTCTTATAGCACCTACTATTCTTATAACCTACGTTACGTTGTTAAGGTATCTTCTAGTTGTTACTTAGAGTACCTAGTAAAGAGTTAGTTCTGCGATAAGGTGTTAGATTAGAAAGAGGTAGAGAAGCTAGATTAGCTAGCTACTAATTTGCGTTCTTAGTAGTCTAAAGCTAGTCTTAAGGTAGAGCGCCTTACTAAAACTTAGTAGGTAGAGTTAGCGTACACAAAGGCTTGCCTACGTGTAGAGATAGATTGTTCTTACGCTAAGAAGATATTCTTACGCGAATTCTAGCAGTCTACGAACGTCTACAGCGAGCGCTTATAAAAGTAGTTAGAGTTAGTATAGTATTATTATAACGCGCTACTTTTAGAAGATCTAGCTAATATTAAGAAGTTAGAGTAGTTAGAGTAAGAGGTATAGTAACTCTTATAGCTATAATTCTCTATTTCTCTAGTTAATCCTCTTTAGTTATTTAACTAGAGCTATTTAGAAGATTTAGAATTCTAGTCTCTAGATTTTAGAGTTAGTACTACTAACAAAACTTCTTAAGTTTCTTAGAGTAATTCTTAAGGTTTTCTAGTAGTTTCTAGGTATTCTCTTCTAGTAGATACTCTTTCTATCTAACTTAGTATTTCTACTAACCTTATATACGCTTTTTATCTAGTATTCTTTTAACTTTAAAGTTCTTATCTAGTTCTATCTTAGTTTATTTATTAAGTTATATATTATTAGATGCTAGCTTAAGTTTAGATTTATAGAATATAAGGTGTATTTATATTATTAGTAGTAGTTTTAACCTAAAGTTAATAGGTCTAAGTTATTTGTTAATTTTAAATAGTCTAATTTATAAGTAGTTAAGTTTTTTACTAGGTTGCTTAGTACGCAGATTTTTTCGTAGAATAAAAACCTTACCTCTCTTCTTAAAGGTTAGTCTTTTAATTTTTTTCTTATTTACTTATTAGGTTATTCTTTCTACTATTTTTTATAGTCTATTATAGATTATTCTTATCTAGCGTTTTCTTTCTTCTACCTTTAGAGAAATTATAGCTATATATATTGTAGATCTATATATTCTAGCCTTATAGCTATAGTATACTTAGTAGAGAGTTATCTCTATAGTCTTTTATTTTACTATATTATATACTAGTTATACTATAGGTAGTAGTTTAACCTAGTTATCTTATTCTTAGTTAATATAGTTTCTTAGGTATTCTTCTAGAGTTTAGTTTATTTATTCTATCTAGCTATTAGTTTATAGGTAGAAGCTAGTTAATATTTAGTTACTTATTTCTATTTAGCTAAGTAGTGTATTCTAGAACTTAGATATAAATAACTTATCTCTATCTATAGTAACCTATTCTAGTATCTTATGCTAGCTAAATAGCTATTAGCTTATCTTATACGCTAGTTCTTTAGCTTTAAGAGTTTTACTAGTTAGGTAGAAGTATATATATTTAGTAAATTAGTCTATAATTACTAGAATAGTATTATACTTTCTTTGTAACGTAGGTTTAATTAACCTAGATAGCTTTATAATAAAGTTTATAGTAACGTATTACTATAGTACTATAGGTAGTTTTAAAGATTATAGTAGCCTATAGAGTTAATATCTAGCTACCTTATTTTATTAGTATTCTATATATTTCTATACTATTCTTATAACTTTTTTCTTTATCGCGAGTAGCTTATATTCTCGCTATATTCTTTTAAGAGTATGTTTAATTCTCTAGTATCTGTACGTTATAGTGCTATAAAATTTCTAGATAAATTCTATTTATAGTACCTCTAGCACCTCTTGTTTTTCTTATTTATTAGGTAGTTCTAACCTATTATTCTACTAGTTCTAGATTTCTATAACCTAGCTAACTTATAGACTATTATATTCTAGAGTTCTATCTAGTCTAGCGTAGAGTATAGCCTTATATTCTTCTTTAGCTACTACTATATAGTTAGCTCTTTAGCTAAGCACGTCTACTACTTTGTTTTTAGTGCTCTTCTAGTGTTAGATAGTAAAGTCTAGTATAGCTAGCGTTTCTACCTACCTAACTTATTATCTATTTAGCGTTTTTGTTGTTATAAACACTATAAGATTCTTATAGTCTAATACTATATTAATAGAGTACTTAGCGCCTTCTAAGTATATTCTTTATTTTTTTATTACTACTATAATAGCTATAAGTTTCTTATCGTACATATTATAGTTAAGTTCTAGTACTAAAAACTTTCTTAAGTAGAAGAAGTATAGTTAGTACTTACTATCTTCTCTAGGTTAGCTAAGGCATGCTTCTAGAGCCTTGTCTAATATATCTATTTTAACCTATATTAGTTTATTTTTATTAAACGTTTGTAATAGTAGTATAGTAGTAAACGTTTATTTTAGTATCTTAAATACTTATTATTATAGGTCTTTCTACTTAAACTCTTAATTTTTTTTTTAGTAACTTCTATAAGTAGAGTTATAATCTATAAATACTCTTAGATAAACTTTTAGTAGTAGTTAGTAAATTCTAGAAAAGATTATACTTCTTTTACTATCTAGAGTATAGGCTAGTCTAGAACTATCTAGACCTTGTCTATTTCTATCTAAATTCTCTTCTAGGTTAGGTAGAATTCTAAGTAGCTAGTTTCTATATAGTAGAACTTACTCTTATCTAGAGCTATTAGAAGTTTATATTTCTTAAGCTTTTATAGCGTTTTTTATACGTAGTTCTTATATTCTTTTAGTTCTTCTTTTAAGTATACAAGTATATTATCTAGGTAGGCTATTACGAACCTTTCTATATATTTATACAGAGCTATATTAATTATACTTTAGAATATTACTAGTACGTTAGTAAGTCTAAATAGTATAACTAGGTATTTATATAGGCCTTCTCTTATTCTAAATACTATTTTCTACTCGTATTCTTTTTTAATTTATATTCTATAATATTCTTCTCTAATATTAAACTTTATAAACTACTATACTTCTATAAGCTAGTCTATAAGTTCTAAGATTATAGGTAATAGGTACTAGTTCTTTTAAGTTACTTAGTTAAGCTATTAGTAGTTAATATATAATCTTAGCTATCTATTCTTCTTTAGTATAAATAGTACTAGTAATACTATTAGGCTCTAGCTTTCTTAAATATATTCTTTTTATAGAAGTCTTTCTAGATACTTTTAGAGCTTCTCTTTTTACGTATAGCTAAGTAGGTATATAGGTCTAGGTTTTAGCGTAGCTTTATTCTCTATAGGTATCTTATAGTTCTATAGTTTATATTTAGATAGAACGCTATTATTCTATCTATTAAATAATAACACGAACTTCTTATAGTTCTTTTTAACCTTATAAGGTAGTTACTCTATATTAGGTTATAGCTTTTGTATCTATATAACGCTAATATCTTAAAGTTACCTTTTCGCCTATTTCGTTAAACTTATAAGGGATATTCTTCTAATCTTTACCTCTAGCTTTTAGTAAGCTCTTAGGTAGTGTCTTACTCTAGCCTTCTATACTACTCTAGGTCTCTTCTAGAGCTCTAACCTAATTTAACTAATATTAGAGTTATGTCTTTATAGCTAATCTAGCTCTAGAAGTACGTCTATATTTTCTAGTTCTATAATATTATAGAATTATTATTTTTATATTTTCTAGATATCTAACACCTATGCCTTAGTCTCTAAGCGAATTTATTCTTAGCTAAAGGTAGGTAGCTAGTTATCTATAAGTTGTACTTAGTATAGCTATTATTTCTCTTAAAATAGTATATTCTATAGTTTTACTAAGCTAGTAGAAATATATATTCTTACTACTCTACTATCTATATAGGCTATAAATTTCTTATTTTCTAGTATAGCTTTTACGCGTAGCGTTCTAGGTTTTAGAGTAATAACTTTACTAATAGTCTAAATAGAGCCTTTCTAGGCTAGACCTCTGCCTTAGAAGCCTGCTAGTTTTTTAACTTTAAGAGAGTAGCTAGTACTAATTCTTGTTTCTTTTCTACTATATGTACTAGATATTGTTCTAGCAAGTATATAGTCTAGTAGAGTTTTACGTATTTATTTCTAGCCCTCTCTCTATAGTATAGATATTTCTATTCTAGAAAATACTACCTATAATTAAGCGTATAATAGTTAGAGTATTAGGCTCTCTATTCTATAGTTTAATATTATTCTTAATAGTATTAGTATTCTATAGCACACTAGTTCTAGGTTTTAGCGTAGTATTCTTTACTATACGTTTCTTTAACTAGTTTAGGCGTTACTATTCTACTACTTTCTTTCTTAGGTTAGAAGTTTATATACGTAGCTACTTATATTTCTTTATTATCTAGTTTCTAGGTACTAGTAGCTATCTTAACTACTACTCTTTCTTTCTCGCCGTAGATTACTAGAGGGTAAGCTTAGTAGATATAGTTATAGCCTAGGTAGTCGCCTTTATATAGCTAGCATAGCTTCTATTATAGGCGCGCTTTAATTTTCTAATTGTGTATAAATAGTCTAGAGAGTTCTTTTTCTTATAATAGTTTAGTTAGGTGTACCTTATAGAAGAGATCTTAACACTTACCTCTTTCTATATACCTTAGTTACTACTACTTAGCTTTTTAGGCCTTTAGGTTATTTATAGAGAATTCTTAGTATATTTTCTAGATATATAAGTATACTTCTTTATCTATAAGATATTCTACTAATTAGGCCGCTTTTTTAAGAGTTTCTAGAGCCTTCTAGAATTTCTTATTAGTAAATAGAATATTCTAGTATATATACTAATAGCTCTATACGTTATAGAATTCTACGTATATTTAGTACTATTATACGTTAATATGTTATTAGATAGTATCTAGAGTAAGGTATTCTATATACGCTAGGTATTCTAGTATAATAGCTCTAATCTCTATAGACTACTATTCTAAGTTAACCTTATTTCTCTAGTATATTATATATCTATTATTATAGCATACTATTTATATAAGGCTATTATAGTCTACTTAGATTATCTTAACTATTTTCTTTTTCTTTAGGCATGCTTGCGCGAAGTGTCCTTTTTCTCTATAGACTAGGCATAGTTCTTTCTTAAAGTATCTTACCTTATCCTTGTTCTATAGGGTTCGTTTTCCTCTCTATAGAGTCTTAACCTAGTCTAGGTCTATAGAGTTCTCTTAGAACAGAGTCTGTAGTTATTTAGTCTTAATTATTAGTAGTATAGAGTAATTCTTATTCTATTAATATTCTAGGTTTTATTTATACTACTAGTTATTAATTTTTACTACTATTTCTATTATGTTACTTAGGTTCTTAGGTTATTTAGCGTACGCTATATTATTCTTAACTAACTTCTTTAATTCTTTGTAGAAGAGTTCTACTAGCGTAAGGTTATTCTAGTCTAGGCGCGCGCTTAGCTACCTAAACGTTGCCGTATACTAGAATGCTAATCTAGTTTATTAGAGCTAAAACAGCTTCTTCTAAGCTACCTTATAGGCGTTAACTTCTCTAAACGTTTCTCTAAGATACTTTGTAAACCTAGTCTAGCTTTTAAAGATTTTATCTATAGACTATTATATTCTCTTTATATTACTCTTATTTTCTAGCTAGTCTAATATATAGAGTTTAGTTTACGTAAAAGCCTCTTCTTCTATATTTATTATAGCTTCTAGAATCTTATTCTTATTCTATAAGAACGCTATAGCGTTGTATTGTAGGTAGAGTTCTATAGCTACTAGAAAAGCGTTAAGGTTTTCTCTCTTACTATTAAAGCGTTATAGTAGAGTAATCTTAGCTTAAGCCTAACGTTTTACTATAGCTAGCTCTTCTACTTAACAAACGTCTATCTCTTAGAGCGCTATAATAATCTATTAGAGTTCTACAATCTATTCTTCTATAGTTAGCTTCTAGACTTAGGCCTTTCTAGGCTAGGTTCTAACTATTAACATAATAGTTCTACTCTTTAATATTAGGTAGTTATTTTATTACAAGCTGTTCTCTTAACTAAGACTAAGACTTACTTTTATAAGAGAAGGTAAGAGGTATACTTTAGGCTAGAGATCTTTAGTAATAAAGAGGTAGAGGTAATAATACTATAAATCGTAAGTCTCTATAGTAATTTAATAAACAAAGTAATAACTATAAGAAGCTATAAGAAGTAAGCTTCTTCTAATTATATATATATGCTATCTTAGCTAGATTAGGTGCTAAGACTCTAGCTCTTATAGATTACCTAGATTAGAGTCTAATCTCTTAGATTAGGTTCTAATTTATCTAATCCGTCTAATCTACGTTACGTAACTCTAATTATTTCTATAACTCTATATATAATCTTTTGTTCTATAACTCTAAGCTTAGCTTACCGTTTTCTTTGTTCTAGCTAGCTAACTCTATTCTTAATTCTGTAATTATAATAAATAGTTAGTTAATACTATAAATAGTTCTAGATCTTATAGGCTAATTAGCTAGCTTCTCTATTTCTATATACTAAGAATAACTACTAGTATTTCTTTATTATAAATACTATAATTTATCTAGATAGTATTTATTATCTTACTAAAGAAAGCTATAGGTTACTAGATACTATTCTCTTAAAGCTATAAAAGAACTCTAGTAACTACGCTATCTAATACGTTTATCTTAACTCTTGTTTGTTAATAGAGAGAGTAGTAAGCTAGAATGTTATTAGCTAGTATAAGATTCTTAATATACTAAAATACTATAAGCTTAGTATTATAAGCTTTTCTCTTAACTAAGACTAAGACTTACTTTTATAAGAAGAGGTAAGAGGTATACTTTAGGCTAGAATCTTTAGTAATAAAGAGGTAGAGGTAATAATACTATAAATTATAAGTTATAGTAGTAATTTAATAAATAAAGTAATAACTATAAGAAGCTATAAGAAGTAAGCTTCTTCTAGTTATATATATATACTATCTTAGCTAGATTAGATACTAAGACCTAGCTCTTATAAATTAGTTCTAATCTATCTAGCTTTATTTAATCTACCTAATCTATATTATATAATTCTAATTATTTCTATAACTCTATACGTAACCTCTTATCTTATAACTCTAGGCTTAGCCTACTATTTTCTTTATTCTAGCTAGTTAACTCTATTTCTAATTCTATAATTGTAACACCTATCTCTTCTTCTAAAGCGTTATTCTAAAGCTCTATCTTATTTCTAGGTATAGTATTTTATTATTCTATACTATCTCTATATAAGAGTAGTGCTATCTATAGTTCTATAGTATTATATTCTCTTTTTTCTTTCTATTCTTACTATACCGCCTACGCGTACTAAGTCTTTAATAGTTTATTATTATTACTATACTAATCTTATTCTGCGTACTAGCGTTAATATATCTAATAACTCTTATAACGCCTACTATTTCTATAACCTACGTTACGTTATAGAAGTATCTTCTAGTTACTACTTAGAGTATATTATAAAGAGTTAGTTCTATAACAAGATACTAGACCTAAAGAAGGTAGAGAAACTAGATTAGTTATTAGCTAATTTACGTTCTTAGTAGTCTAAGGCTAGTCTTAAGGCGAAGCGTCTTACTAAATTATAGTAGTTTACTAAGGCACGTAGCAACCTTCTCTAGAAGTAGTTAGATCTAGTACGGCGTTGTTGTAACGCGCTGCTTTTAAAGAACCTAGCTAATATTAAGAAGTTAGAGTAGTTAGAGTATAAGGTATAGTAACTCTTATAGCTATAACCTTCTATTTCTCTAGTTAATTCTTTTTAGTTATTTAACTAGAGTCGTCTAGAGAATCTAGAGTTCTAGTCTCTAGGCTTTAGAGGTAGTATTACTAACAAAACTTCTTAAGTTTCTTAGAGTAGTTCTTAAGGTTTTCTAGTAGTTTCTAGGTGTCTTTCTCTAGTAGGTATTCTTTCTATCTAATCTAGTATTTCTACTAACCTTATATACGTCTTTTATCTAGTATTTTCTTAACCTTAAAGTTCTAGTCTAGTTCTACCTTAGTTTATTTATTAAGTAGTATGTTGTTAGGCGCTAGCTTAAGTTTAGATTTATAGAATATAGAGTATATTCGTATTATTAGTAGTAGCTTTAGTCTAAAGTTAATAGGTCTAAGTTACTTATCTATCTTAAATAGTCTAATTTATAGATAGTTAAGTTTTTTACTAGGCTATTTAGTACGTAAGTTTTTTTATAAAATAAAAACTTTACCTCTCTTCTTAAAGGTTAGTCTCTTAATTCTTTTCTTATTTACTTATTAGGTTATTCTTTCTGCTATTTTTTGTAGTCTATTATAGATTATTCTTATTTAGTATTCTCTTTCTTCTATCTTTAGAGAAATTATAGCTATATATATTAAGAATTTATATATTCTAGCCTTATAGCTATAGTATACTTAATAGAGAGTTATCTCTATAGTTTCTTATTTTACTATATTATATACTAGTTATACTATAGGTAGTAGTTTAACCTAGTTATTCTATTTCTAGTTAACGTAGTTTCTTAGGTATTCTTCTAGAGTTTAGTTTATTTACTCTATTTATCTATTAGTCTATAGATAAAAGCTAGTTAATATTTAATTACTTATTTCTATTTAGCTAAGTAGTACGTTCTAGAACTTAGACGTAAATAGCTTGTCTCTATCTATAGTAACTTATTCTAGTATTCTATGCTAGCTAAATAGTTATTAGCTTATCTTATAAGCTAGTTCTTTAGCTTTAAGAGTCTTGCTAGTTAGGTAGAAGTATACGTACTTAGTAAATTAGTCTATAATTACTAAGATAGCGTTATACTTTCTTCTTAACGCGAGTTTAACTAACCTAAGTAGCTTAGTAATAAAGTTTATAGTAACGTATTACTATAGCGCTATAGATAGTTCTAAGAGTTATAATAATCTATATAGTTAGTACCTAACTACCTTATTTTATTAGTACTTTATATATTTCTATACTATCTCTATAACTTTTTTCTTTATTATAGAGAACCTATATTCTTACTATAGTCTTTTAAGAGTACGCTTAATTTCTTAGTATCTATACGTTATTATACTATAGAATTTCTAGATAAACTCTATTTATAACGTTTCTAGTACTTTCTACTATTTTTATTTATTAGGTAGCTCTAGCCTATTATTCTACTAGTTTCTAATCTTTATAATCTAGCTAATCTATAGTCTATTATATTCTAGAGTTCTATCTAGTCTTATATAAAGTATAGCTTTATATTTCTTTTTTATAGTACCTACGTAGTTAGCTCTATAGCTAAGTATATTCGCGGCTTTATTTTTAGTACTCTTTTAGTATTAAATTATAAAGTTTAGTGTAGCTAGTATTTTTACCTATCTAACTTATTATTAGTTTAGCGTTTTTATTATTATAAACGCTATAAGATTTTTATAGTCTAATACTACGTTAATAAAGTACTTAGCGTCTTCTAAGTATATTCTCTATTTCTTTATTACTACTATAATAGCTATAAGTTTCTTATTATATATATTATAGTTAAGTTCTAGTACTAAAAACTTTCTTAAGTAGAAGAAGTATAGTTAATACTTACTATAATAGTCTAGTTTAGAGATTTACCTTAGGTTACATAATATTAGGTTACGTAATCTTATTACGTAACCTAGCCTAGCGCCTTAGCGCTTAGCACCTCTATATATAGAGCCTCTTAGAGTCTTTTCTCTACTTCTTACCTTTAGATAGCTAAATTTAACCTAACCTACTCTACTAGCACCTCTTATTCTTATAGCTTATAGAGATAGTACTACCTATAGCTAACTTACCTAGCTAGGTATTCTAGAACGCTTATAGTAGTAGAGACTATAAACCTAGCTCTTATATTATCTAAAGGTTAATACCTCTTTAACTAGAGATAGCGGTATAATATCTAGCTAAACTAAGTAGCCTTATTAAGAAGCGTTTACTAATAGCTAATACTAAGAATTAGAGCTACAAGAGCCTAGTCGCTTACCTAAAGAATTATAGCTGCAAGAGCTCTAATTACTTATCTCTTTAGTACTATATAAGACTACTAGCGAATCTAGTTAGTAGTAGAAAGATACTAGTACTAAGCTAAAGAGAGCTATTAAGAGCTTTATGTATAAGAGAACTTCTATAGAACTTCTACGTATAGAAACTCTCTCTTCTCTCTTTTATAAATTATAAAAAATTAATAATTCTCTACTCTGCTAGTAGAGCTAACAATCTCTCTACTCTACTAGTAGAACTAACAACCCGCTACTCTACTAGTAGCTAAATACCTCCCCTCTTTTACTTCTTTCTTAATTAAAAAGCTAAATAAATCTAAACACTATAGAAGAACTCTTGTAAAGCTAATCTAGAGGTAGAACCTTAGCTCTATAATACCTCTTTACTCTAATAGTTCTTAAATTTAGAGTAGCGAACCTGCTAGTAGAATATACTAATTAATATTTCTATTATAAAAACCTTGTTTAGCAATACAACGTAATAACTAATAAGAATTAGAATAATAACTTTAATTAGAAGCTTATATAGCTTTGCTAGAGCTTAGTAGTACTAGAGCTATTATTAGCCTTAGGTTTATATATACTCTCTACCTTTACTAAAGAGCTTTAAGAGCTCTTTCTAGAAACGCTAGCTAAAATTATTAATAAAATAGTTAGCTAATTATATATATAATAGGTATATAAATAATAAATCTATATATATTACTAGATTACTACTAACGCTCTTACTAAGAAAGATAATATATACGCAAGATATTAGAAATAGGCTACTACTCTAGCTAAAAAAGACGCTAAAATCTAGTAACTATAAGTATAATTAACCTACTCTAGAGACTAGATACTACCTACTACGCTAGTTTAACGCGCAACGTGTTTCTCTATAATACTAATTATACGTAATTTAAGCGCGTTACTACTAGAAGATTCTATCTTAGATTCTTACCTCTTTATATACTAGCTAGCTATACTTCTAGCGTCGTAAGTACTAGAGAGCTAACTAACGCGCTCTACTAAGTTTCTAGATCTACTCTTATTATTAGATAGTAAAAGTATTACCTTTAAGTAGTAGAAAGATAACTTATATAATAAACTTTAAGTAAACTAGAATTAGTATACTAGAGATACGCTAGAGAATACTAAGAAGACTATTATTACCTATATTTATACGTAAACTAAAGAAAACGCGTACTAGACTCTATTAGTAATACTACGTACTATTAAGAATAGTAGCGTAGTAGTTTTCTATAATTATATTCTTAATTAGCTTAAGAGAAGCTATAGAGATCTATATAAGAGGCTAAACACTTACTATAATTTCTAAAAGCTTTATTACTAAAGCGCTACTAACTTTACCTACTTCTAGAATAATTTCTTTTACCTTATATAGAAGCGCTAGCTTCTAGTAGATTAATAGATAGAGAAGTTTTATAAAAAGCTACTAGAGAATATACGCACGTAGTTAGGTATATACTAACGTTAATATGTTAATAACTATAATTACTATATAGACCTTACTTAAGACCTTACTTAAGAGCTTATCTCTAGAGAAGCACGCGTTACTACTAGAAAGGCTAAAAAGCGTAACGCGATTACGTTAATACTATAACACGCGTCTCTAGCTCTTCTAGGTTTTCTAGTACTTAATAAAGCTCTAGTAATCTAGAAGCTAGTTACCTATTTTTAATACTACTAACCTAGCTACCTAAGCTATAATTACTCTAGAACTTACTACTAGGTAGATTTACTAGGCGAATAATATTACTAACTATAACCTTAAGCTTACCTATTAACTAGGTTTAGCTAATATAGTAGCAGACGCGTTATTACAAAAGTAAGAAGAGCTTAAGACCTAAAAAAAGAAGAATCGCGCTACCTATATAAGGGCTTTTCTAAGTAAGAAGTAAATTAGTCTCTTAGCTATTAAGTAATTATTAGGTAAGTTATTAGTTCTAGCTATCTAGAGATTAGCTAGTAGTGCGGTAAAAATCGCTACTACTAATACGTTTATAAAGGTACTCTCTACTAAGAATCTATATACTATAATTAATTAGGTTATTATAGCTAACTAATTAGATAACTCTCTATAGCTAGCTTAAGAAAAAGCTACTATATTAGGCTTTGCCTAGAAAATAGAAGACGGCTTATTAACCTATTATAATTAATTAATAGTTTCTACTATTAACTATCTATTATAACAGTCCGACTCGGCTCTAACTCGGTGCTTCAGCTTAACTTAGCTCCGCCTAAGTTACATAACCCTGCCTAGCGTCTTAGCATAGGCACCTTGTGTATATAGAGAGCTCTTAAAGTATTCTTCTACTTCTTACCTTTAGATAGCTAAATTTAACTTAACCTACTCTACTAGCACCTCTTATTCTTATAGCTCGTAGAGATAGTACTACCTATAGCTAACTTACCTAGCTAGGTGTTCTAGAACGCTTATAGTAGTAGAGACTATAAACCTAGCTCTTATACCTATAAACGTATTTAATACGCGCTATATATACTACTTAGATAACTACTTATTTAGAGCGCTAAAAAACTACCTAGTTACTATAAGATTAATATTACTAGCTAGATATATAGAAAGACGTTAATATATATATAGTAGTATATAAGACTTACTACTAGAGCTATACTCTATAGAATAAAACGCTAGGTCTTCTAAAGCCTCTACCTATCTCTAAGAGAGTATAGTAGAACGTCTCTATAGATTTTAAGAGCTTTCTCTCTAATAAGAAAGAATTTAACTACGTATACGTTATTATAGATTAGCTAAGTAAGTAGAGCTTCTCTCTACTCTACTATAAGAAAACTATAGCTTAGCGTATAGTAGAGCTATATTACTAATATATCTAGCGTATATATAGTTCTTCTAGGTCTATTATATTAGATTATAGTCTATAGTTTACCTCTACCTTTATAGATAAGCTCTATTAGCTTATAGAAATTAAGTAGAAGCT
>NW_022987243.1:9340-10408 GCF_010094035.1 Trematosphaeria pertusa | reverse complement strand
AACTAATAGCGTATAAAATTAAATTTAGATACTAGCTAATATACTACTAGAATTAGAAGAAGCGTATAATAAAAGCCTCTACTCTATATAAGCGTCTTTTACACTAGAAAGCTTAGAATTTTACTAAGAAGTAATATAACGCTATAGAAAAAGCTACTAAAATTATATAAAGTAATATCGCGAAAGCGTAAGCTAGGTAGACGCTTTAAGTAAATAAAAAGCGCTAAGAACCTAATTTTATAGTAGGTAACCTTGTCTATATTAAGCCTTATAGCTTTTTAATAGATTAGTCTAGTATAAAGCTAGATTAATAGATATATAGCTTTTACCTAATTATTACTATAAAGAGTTACTTCTTTTAGCTCTAGCTATCTGCGTATATACGTATATATAATATCTTTTACGCTAATTAGTTATAAAAAGCCTTAGAGCTATTACTAGAGTAGGTAGAGCCTAAGTAGCTATCTATTAAAGTTAATAGTAATCTAGAATAGCCTATATATAAAATTCTAAATAGCCGTCTTTATTAAAATTACCTTTAATACTATACTATATAGGTTACTTATAATTCTAACTCTACCTAGTATAATACTATAGGCTTTATTAATACTCTCTATAAGGTAATAGACTTTTATATAGTATACCTAGATAAGCTAGAGCTACTATTATAATTAGATACTTAGATTAAGGCGTACAAAAAAGAGAAGACTCTAGAGAAGATAGTAAAGAATTTAAAACTTATAAGAGTAGAAGACGTAAGAGTAACATAAAGGCGCTAGTAAGTAATTTAAGACTCTACTAAGCTTATAGTATTATTTAAGAAAAGAGCTAGTAAGAAAGCCGCCTTACTAACGCGAAAATAAGTCTCTTTCTCTCTAGAGAGAAGATAGTAGCTATAAAAGCGCTTCTAGTTTAAAACTAATATAAATATACTTACTATAAGCTAAAAAGAAATAGCTAGAAGTATAACGCAAGAGTTTTAGAAGAAGAAAGACCTAGAAGGCGTATTTTAGAGCTTAGAGACAAGCTTTCTCTATAAGAGAGAGTAATATAATAGTCTAGTTTAGA
>NW_022987243.1:6837-7927 GCF_010094035.1 Trematosphaeria pertusa | reverse complement strand
CTATTAGTTCTATAGTTTTATATAGTAACGTAGCTTATACCTAGTCTATATAGAGTAGAAGATCTAACTAATTATTCTAGTAGTAGTTAATAAATAGACGTAGACGCTAATTAAAATATTAATTAATAATCTTTATATTTCTATTAGTTTATAGGTAATATATAGTAGAGAGCTTCTACTTAATTTCTATAAGCTAATAGAGCTTATCTATAAAGGTAGAGGTAAACTATAGACTATAATCTAATATAATAGATCTAGAAGAACTATATATATACTAGATATATTAGTAATATAGCTCTACTATACGTTAAGCTATAATTTTCTTATAGTAGAGTAGAGAGAAGCTCTACTTACTTAGCTAATCTATAATAACGTACACGTAGTTAAATTCTTTTTTATTAGAGAGAAAGCTCTTAAAATCTATAGAGACGTTCTACTATACTCTTTTAGAAATAGGTAGAGGCTTTAGAAGACCTAGCGTCTTATTCTATAGAGTATAGCTCTAGTAGTAAGCCTTATATACTACTACGTACGTATTAACGTCTTTTTATATACCTAGCTAGTAATATTAATCTTATAGTAACTAGGTAGTTTTCTAGCGCTCTAGATAGGTAGTTATCTAAGTAGTATATATAGCGCGTATTAAATACGTTTATAAGTAGTTAATAGTAGAAACTATTAATTAATTCTAATAGGTTAATAAGCTATCTTCTATTTTCTAGGTAGAGCTTAATATAGTAGCTTTTTTTTAAGCTAGCTATAGAGAGTTATCTAATTAGTTAGTTATAATAACCTAATTAATTATAGTATATAGATTCTTAGTAGAGAGTGCCTTTATAAATATATTAGTAGTAGTAATTTTTATAGCACTACTAGCTAATCTCTAGATAGCTAGAACTAATAACTTATCTAATAATTACTTAATAGCTAAGAGGCTAATTTACTTCTTACTTAGAAAAGCTCTTGTATAGGTAGCGTAATTCTTCTTCTTCTAGATCTTAAGCTCTTTTTACTTTTATAATAACGCGTTCGCTACTATATTAGCTAAACCTAGTTAATAGGTAAGCTTAAGGTTATAGTTAGTAATATT
>NW_022987243.1:0-3712 GCF_010094035.1 Trematosphaeria pertusa | reverse complement strand
GCGTTAGTAGTAATCTAGTAATATATATAGATTTATTATTTATATACCTATTATATATATAATTAGCTAACTATTTTATTAATAATTTTAGCTAGTGTTTCTAGAAAAAGCTCTTAAAGCTCTTTAGTAGAGGTAGAGAGTATATATAAACCTAAGACTAATAATAGCTCTAGTATTACTAAGCTCTAGTAGAGCCTTGCAAGCTTCTAGTTAAAGTTATTATTCTAATTCTTATTAGTTATTATGTTGTGTTACTAAATAGAGTTTTTATAATAGAAATATTAATTAGCATATTCTACTAGCAGGTTTGCTACTCTAAATTTAAGAACTATTAGAGTAAAGAGGTATTATAGAGCTATAGTTCTACCTCTAAATTAGCTTTATAAGAGTTCTTCTATAGTATTTAGATTTATTTAGCTTTTTAATTAAGAAAGAAGTAAAAGGGGGGAGGTATCTAGCTACTAGCAGAGTAGTAGGTTATTAGTTCTACTAGTAGTGTAGAGAATTATTAGCTCTACTAGTAGAGTAGAGAGATTGTTAGCTCTACTAGTAGAGTAGAGAATTATTAATTTTTTATAATTTTATAAAAGAGAGAGGGGGGGTTTCTATACATAGAAGTTCTATAGAAGTTCTTCTATATATAGAGCTCTTAATAGCTCTTTTTAGCTTAGTACTAGTATCTTTCTACTACTAACTAGATCTACTAGTAGGTTTTATATAGCGCTAAGAGGTAAGCAATTAATTAGTAACGTTAATAAATTCTTAAGGTAAGTAACTAGGCTCTTATAGCTCTAATTCTTAATATAGCTATTAGTAAATACTTCTTAATAAGGCTACTTAGTTTAGCTAGATATTATACTATCGTTTCTAGCTAAAGAGGTATTAACCTTTAGATAATATAAGAGCTAAGTTTGTAGTCTCTACTACTATAAGCGTTCTAGAATACCTAGCTAGATAAGTTAGCTATAGGTAGTACTATCTCTACAAGCTATAAGAATAAGAGGTGCTAGTAGAGTAGGTTAGGTTAAATTTAGCTATCTAAAGGTAAGAAGTTAAGAAAAAGCTCTAAGAGGCTCTATATATAGAGGTGCTAAGTACTAAGGTACTAGGTTAGGTTACGTAATAAGATTACGTAACCTAAGGTAAATCTCTAAACTAAACTATTATAGTAATATTCTTTCTTAATATTAAACTTTATAAACTACTATACTTCTATAAGCTAGTCTATTAGTTCTAAGATTATAGGTAGTAAATATTAATTTTTTTAAGTTATCTAGTTAAGCTATCTATAGTTAATATATAGTCTTAACTATTTATTTTTCTTTAGTATAAATAGTACTAGTAAGGCTATTAGGCTTTAGCTTTCTTAAATATATTCTTTTTATAGAAGTCTCTCTAGATATCTTTAGAGTTTCTCTCTTTACTTATAGCTAAGTAGGTATATAGGTTCTAGCTTTAGCGTAGCTTTATCTTCTATAGGTATCTTATAGTTCTATAGTTTATATTTAGGTAGAACGCTATTATTCTATCTATTAAATAATAACGTAAACTTCTTATAGTCTTTCTTAACCTTTTAAGATAGTTACTCTATATTAGGTTATAGCTTTTATATCTACATAATACTAACGTCTTAAGATTATTTCTTTACCTATTTTATTAAACTTATAGAGAATATTCTTCTAATCTTTACCTCTAGCTTTTAGTAAGCTCTTAGGTAGTGTTTTACTCTAGCCTTCTATACTACTCTAGGCCTTTTCTAGAGTTTTAGCCTAATCTAACTAATATTAGAGTTATATCTTTATAACTAGTCTAGCTCTAGAAGTACGTCTATGTTTTCTAGTTCTATAATATTATAGAACTATTATTCTTATATTCTCTAGACGTCTAGCATCTATACCTTAGTCTCTAAGTAAATCTATTCTTAGCTAAAAGTAGGTAGCTAGTTATCTACTAGTTATACTTAGTAGAGTTATTATTTCTCTTAAAATAGTATATTCTATAGTTTTACTAAGCTAGTAGAAATATATATTTTTACTACTCTACTATCTATATAGGCTATAAACTTCTTACTTTCTAGTATAGCCTTTACGCGTAGCGTTCTAGGTTTTAGAGTAATAATCTTACCTATAGTCTAAATAGAGTCTTCTTAGGCTAGACCTCTACCTTAGAGGCCTACTAGTTTTTTAACTTTAAAGAGGTAGCTAGTATTAATCTCTATTTCTTTTTTACTATATATACTAGGCATCTTTCTAGTAAGTATATAGTCTAGTAGAGTTTTATATATTTATTCTTAGCCTTCTTTCTATAGTACGAGCACTTCTATCTTAGAAAATACTATCTATAGTTAAGCGTATAGTAATTAGAGTACTAGACTATCTATTCTATAGTTTAGTACTATTCTTAATAGTACTAGCATTCTATAGCGTACTAATTCTATAGTTTAGCGTAGTATTCTTTACTATAAGTTTATTTAATTAGTTTAGGTATTACTATTTAGCTAGCGTTCTTTTTAGAGCGTAGATTTATATACGTAGCTACTTAAATTTCTTCTTTATCTAGTCTCTAGGTACTAATAGCTATCTTAACTACTACTTTACTTTTCTTTCTATAGACTACTAGAGGGTAAGCTTAGTAGATATAGTTATAGTCTAAGTAGTCGCCTTCGCATAGCTAGTATAGCTTCTACTATAGGCGTACTTTAATTTTCTAATTATATATAAATAGTCTAGAGAGTTTCTTTTCTTATAATAGTTTAGTTAGATATACCTTATAGAAGAGATTCTAATACTTACCTCTTTCTACGCATCTTAGTTACTATTACTTAGCTTTCTAGACTCTTAGATAGTTTATAGAGAATTCTTAGTATATTTTCTAGATATATAAATATACTTCTTTATCTATAAGATATTCTACTAATTAGGCTACTTTCTTAAGAGTATCTAACGCTTTCTAGAATTCTTTATTAGTAAATAAGATATTCTAGTATATGTGTTAATAGCTCTATATATTATAGAATTCTACGTATATCTAGTACTATTATACGTTAATATATTATTAGATAGTATCTAGAGTAATATATTCTATATACGTAAGGTACTCTAGTATAATAGCTCTAATCTTAGTTAGATACTATTCTAAGTTCACCTTATTTCTCTAGTATATTATATAGCTATTATTATAGTATACTATTTATATAAGACTATTATAGTCTACCTAGATTATTTTAACTATCTTTTTTTCTTTTAGGTATTTTTATGTAAAGTATTCTTTCTTACTATAGATAAGGTATAGTCTCTTCTTAAAGTACTATACCTTTTCTTTAGTTTTATAAGTCTATTTTCTCTTCTATAGAGTCTTAACCTAGTCTAGGTCTATAGAGTTCTCTTAGAATAGAGTCTATAGTTATCTAGTTCTAACTATTAGTAGTATAGAGTAATCTCTACTCTATTAATATTCTAAATTTTATTTATACTATTAGTTATTAATTTTTACTACTATTTCTATTATATTACTTAGGTTTTCTAGTTACTTAGCGTGCGTAATATTATCTTTAACTAACTCTTTTAATTCTTTATAGAAGAGTTCTACTAGTATAAGATTATTCTAGTCTAGGTAAGTACTTAGCTATCTAAACGTAGCCGTATACTAGAATGCTAATCTAGTCTATTATAGCTAGAATAGTTTTTCTTAGGCTATCTTATATGTATTAACT
>NW_022987242.1:223883-241835 GCF_010094035.1 Trematosphaeria pertusa | reverse complement strand
ACCTAGGAGGCGTATTTCAGAGCTCGGGGACGAGCTCTCCCTGTGAGGGGGGGTGATGTGACGGTCTGGTTTGGGATTTACCTCAGGTCACATGACCTCGGGTCACGTGATCTTACCACGTGACCTAGCCTAGCGCCTTGGCGCTCGGCACCTCTGTATATAGAGCCTCTCGGAGCAGCCTTCTACTCCTCACCTTTGGATAGCTGAATTTGACCCAACCTACCCTGCTAGCACCCCTTATCCTTACAGCTCGTGGAGACAGTGCTGCCTGCAGCCGACTTACCCAGCTAGGTGTTCCAGGGGCGCTCACAGCAGTGGAGACCGCGGACCCAGCCCTCACATTCTTTAACTACAAATACTAGTTTAATTCTATTACTAGACGTTTTAAAGCAACGTATAATTCTAGAATAATCTTCTAGACGCTTATATATTATTTTTTTAACTTCTAAAGCCTTATAATTAACATTATTTATATATTCTATAGAGTCTAAGTTATGCTCTAGAAAGTTGTCCGCCGTAAAGGTTTTAGCAACCTTAATAACATAATTCTTATTAAGACAAAAAATAAGGCTAGTTAACCTAATTCTAACTAATCTACGCTCTATGTTAGTAGTTATATAATAACTCTTGTTTACGTAAGATAATAGTTAGCTAGTTACTAGCGCAAGTAAAGAGAGTAAGTAGATAGATATTACTAACTTGTTAGATTTTAGATTGTAGAAGTAAAGTAGATTACTTAGAGAGATAGTTAACTACAAGAATAGGTCTAGAGAAAAGTAACATATAAGTAAAGAGATGTTAGAGCGTAAGAGAACACTATAGCACGTAGGCTTACCTTATAAGAATACTACCTAGGCTGTAGTCGCGAAGAGCGTGTTAGAGAAAAATAGACGTAGAGTTATTATCTAGAGGCCTTAAGCCGCTAGAGAGAGAAGACTATAGTAGATAAGAAGTAGTTTAGTAGTATAGAGAAGTAGAAAGAGATAGAAGATAGAATACACAAGGTATTTAATAACTATTAAAAGCTAGAGAAGGCTAAGAGGTAGGTAGAGTAGTGCTAAGGCGCTAGACTAAATATAGAGCGCTAGACTATATATAGTTATTAGAAAGTATAAATTTTAGAAAATTTCGCGAGTAACTTACTAGAGTAACTTAAATTAACTTAAAATCTAGCTATATTATCTATTACCTATACGTGTTTATATTATCTAACCTACAAGAATAAGGTAGTAAAGCTATTATATAGCTCTTTTAGCTAATCTATATCTCTACTAGGCCTGTCTCTCTATATAATCTTATCTTTACTTTAGAATTCTACTATCTATGTTTGTCTATATTAAACCTGCGCCTTTATAGTATACTTATATTAATCTACGCTACTTAAGTAATAAGAATTACAGCGGTTTAACAAGAGACTAAATAGCTTCGCCTCTAGACTCCGCAGATACCTAGTTGTTGCGGTATTTAATAATACTCCGCCTAACCGCGGCTTCTCTAGCTAGTTCCTAGATTATTCTAAGACTCTTTCTATCTAATTAGTAATAGTATACCTCTAAGTACTATTAGAATAGTCTTAGCCGTTTAATCTATGTTCTTTAATATAATTAGAGTAGCAAGGCTTTTAATTAAACTAGTAACACGTAAGTAGTTAAGCTATTATTAAGACCTAATTCTATTAAGGTAGCGCCTTTCTTACTCTTTAATTATAGCTAACTCTAGTAAATAGCTCTTTACTAAGATATTATAGCAGAACTACGTCTAATTATACTAAATAGTTATAGCGTTAAGAGTATATATAGATAGTCTTAATAGTATAGAAGAGGTAAGACTATAGTAGCTATAGGTTATTAGATCTAGAAATTTTAGTAGAAAAACTAAAGTCTCTACTTTAATCGTAAACAGGTGTTAGTTACGTTGTAACAATAACCTAAATATTAGCTATCTAGAGCTTTAGTTACGCTTACATAAATTTGTTCTACTTAATTATAAGCTAGCTTTCTTAATTATAGTAATATAAGAACTAAGCTATATTTATATAAATTTACTACTACTCTACTAGCCGTTAAAGCTAGCAACGTCTTACTATAGCTAGGCTCTATCTAGAAAGGCTAACGCTCTAATTATAATCGCTACTTTCTACTTAGTATAAATTCTGTGCTATTCGCTTAGTCTAAAGAGAACTATAATTTGTTAAAGCGTGTTGTTATTCTTTACTAAGCACTATGTGCAGAACTCTGCGTTGCCTTGCTAGAGGTTGTTGTCTAGCTCTAGTTACTAGTAGAGCGGGCTAACAGAACTTCTCTATTATAGGCTAAGAGATTTATTAGCGTTATCTAGTTTACTCTAGTGCTAAAGCTCTTTCGCGCTGTAGTTATAAGGAGCGCGCGAGAAGCTAAATAACTACTATTAGATTATTAGTAGAAGAATTAGGCTAATAATAAGAGTAAATACAGTAGCTATAATTTTTAATACGATATAATTACTTAAATATTATCTAGGTAGGTACGCGCTAGAGGGATTAGAAGAACGGGTTAGTTTCTAGAAACTTTTAATAGGTGTAGTTAGCATAAGGCAGCAGCCTTTAGTAGAGCTACTTAGCATCTACTAAGGAAAGAATAACTAGCTTTAAGGGGGGCAAAACACACCCCGCTCCGGGGCGCGCAGGGAGGCGATTATTCTACCCCGAGGCCGCACTCAGCTTCAGCTCAGGATCCGCTCAGGCCAAAGGGGCAACTGCTTAGGTTCGGGGCTGTAGCTAGAACTAGTTGTGCGAGATAATTTTGCCTGTCTCTAGAGGTAAACGGTACATTTGGGCGAGAACTCACTCCTAAGTTCTCGAATAATAATATTCGCTTGGATGTGACGCCATGTGTTAGTTTGTTCTGAAAGCAATCCCTGCGTCCATAATATTAAGGTTTTACCATCTTTAACTCTAACATGACAATTTAGCTCTAATATAACAACTATGTGCAGCAATTATTTGAGACATAAAGCAACTAGAATCGACATGGACTTTGTGCAAAGATAAAAATGGCTGGAGTGGTCAGGTACCATATTTAGACATCCAGCATGCTGCTAAGTTGCTCCAACTGTAGCCTTATTTGCCTGATCTCTTCCGATAAACTCTGCCTGAATTCAGGATGTTTTTCGCTTTCTAAGATGACGTTTTCGTTCCGGAGGAGCTCCAGGTCGCTTTCGATGTACGCACTCTGCTGGAGCGCAACCTCCTTGACTGCCTCTTCGAGGTCTTCGGATAGGTTCCGGAATGCGGTTCTAAGCATCCTGTTGTGGGAAGTGAAGAGAGATTCAGAGCCAAATCTGCGCGTGATGATGTCATTGCGACGCGCGTCGCAGCCCAGGCCTATTTCTAATTGTTAGTCAAAGGTTCGGGACATAGCTCTGCATGTCCAGAAAAAGTACGCAGTATATCGGCACCGCCCAACTCCAAAACGACTTGTGCGATAAAAAATTGGCAGAAAATAAACAGTAATCACGGACAACATACCATGTTCCATCTGGGCCGCTTGATATGTGTCATCCATGAGTTTTCCAATGAACGCAGAGCGGATGGGGGCCAAAGCGTCCGTTCGCAGATTGGAAAGCTGGGTACGAAAATCTTCGATTGCATCTTCGATGCCATAAAGCATTAAATCTTGTCGATGGCGAAGTGTTGCGGTAAGAGTGTGAAGAGCCGAGTATGTTTTATTTCTTGCTCCCGCTGTGATTTCGTCAGTAAGATCACAATCTCATGACAGGGTGGATATGCAGGATCATGTTAGTAAAGCAGAAAGCTCTGGGTTTACGCTACAGCTACTCGAGGCGGAAGACGCTGATTACGTACCTGCAGAGACCACCAATGTGGTAACAGCCTGTAACTTCAATGCAATCCAGTCCTTCAATAGGTCCAACCGATTGTTGATGTCGGTCACTAAGGCACTCCAGATGATAGACATGTCATCCGCCATTTCTCTCATTGCTTCCTCGTTCCAGTAACAGTAATCCACCGCATTTGTCGCGTAATGCCCCCAGTGGCGGCAGAACGCTGCGAACGACGTCTCGTGCCACTTTGAATCAGTCAGCCAGTGGTCGAGATCTTTTCAAAAGCGTACATACACCCGACCAAATGGAAGCCTGTTCTTTAGCACTTTGACTCCATCGTGTAACACGTTGTACTGCAGGCATTAGCAAGGTACTCTAGACTGCCAAGCCAAGGGACTGTACCCATGTGCTTTTGGACGTGCCTATTGAAGTCTTCGTTTAGAGTGCGCGAGAGACCGTTGATCTGGGCTATTGGGGATGTTAACTGCCCATTTGTATCAGCCGAAGTCTTGCACAATCTCGCCGTCATCCAAGTCATCATATACCGTCGTAGAAAGGTATGTATGCTACATTTACTAGCATAGTAGACGTTTGTGAGGAGTCGTCGGCTTATATATCGAATCTACGTACCTCGTACAGCTTCGCGTCTATCTGATTTACAACTTTCAACATCTTCCGCTTCTTTTCGGCAGCTGCATTACCTGAGCCAGCCTCGACCTGCCATGTCGACACGGTTAACGTACACCTCAAATATCCGTAGGCTGGTGTTACTTACCCATAATGAAGCGGACCCAAGGAGGGTCGGGATCTGATGTTTGACGTAATTGTTAAGGGCGCGAATATGACTCTCTGCAACCATACCGATGCAGTACTTTCGTAGAGCCATAATTCCGCTGAGCTCCAAGTGACGCTTAGATGCAGATGCTGGCTTCATACGATATTTCCAATATATCTTATTGCTACCACAGAAGATTTGGAGGCTTCCTGCGCATGGGTGATCTCTGTATTCCGCCTGGATTTTGTGAACGATGTCGGTATTTCGAACAGTAATTATGTGTCGGAGTAAACTATTCCATCCAGTTAGAGCGATCTCATGGTTCTGATGCACAATGACTCACTTGAACTCTTCATTCGCTTGTGTTTTCCTGTATCGCATCATGAGTAACCAATTCTAAGCGCATGATTCAATACGTACTCTGCCTGCCATCGTTGCTCATGTAGCCTGGCATACTCGAGAGCGTCTTCATCTGAACAATCTGCGGCGCCCATGGTGAGCTCATGGAGCTCTTCTGTAAGATAATCATAATCCCGCTTAGCGTCCTCTATCCTATCCTGCATCGCCTGTATTGTCGCTCTTTCACCAGCATACGTATCCACAGCTTCTTTGGCCCGAATAGCCTAGCAATCATCAGTACTTATACTTTTCATCCCTCGGCCAAAACTACAAACATACATCCGAGTTTGTGCATACGATATGAACGTTAGACAGTTTGGCGCGACGAGCCAGCTTGAACACATCTTTCACACTTTGATCGGTGATGACTCGCGAAACGCGCGTCACGGCCAGTATCTGATAGCAATGGAGAACATATCGCTCAGTGATTGTTTGACGAGCGACATTTGCATCTCGCAGGCCTATTTTTATGAGTGACGTGCAAACGGGAAAACAGGTGTACTTGCCTAGAAGATCAGCAATGATCAAGCCTTTACTCAAGATATATGCCTTCAGGTACACCCTGTAGGTTTTGTTAGCTACTAATATACGTGTAGAAATAGTTGGATCACACTCCGAAGGCCATACATACTTCAACTTTCGAACAAAAGGCCAGGGACTAGTCTGATTCGCTATACGCATTTCAGAATCATCCGCCTCCGATGTAAGCTCTCGGATCCTCGCGGAGCAGGCTGTAATATCGTTGTGGGTCTCTCGGGTTTCATTAGTGTGAACATTCCGATCTCGTGGTAGCGACGACGACGCCCATTGCAGCATCGTCGTCACCGCATATTCGATCGAGGATCTGAGCAAGCTAGGGTTTTGCTGCAGCTTCACTCCAAAGCTAGCTTTGAAAGTTTCTTCAGCGAGCCTCGCTCTACGCTCCAGCTCTTCTAGATCTTCCTGCTTAGTATGTGCCGGTGGAGACTTGTTCTCTTGATAGGCTCGGAGTAGGTCTTCGTACTGCCTCTTCAGTTCTTCAATTGTGAAGTACTCAGCTTGAATGACGAAATCGTCGCGGTCGTGGTAATGATATTCCGTAGCCACGCATGTGCACGCTGAGCCATTGTTGTTCTGTTCGGTGAGGTTAGTGAAGTTGAGAGAAGCTGTCAACTACCTACAGAGCGAGCTAGGTCCTTCTTATCGAGCAACGAATTGATCAAGGAGCTTTTTCCGACCCCTGAATCACCGACTAGACCAACGATACGTGACGAGGGTAGCTCGAATTCAGTCAATCGGATGGCTTCGCGATGAAGCTTCCCAATACTGGAGTTTGGCTTTTGGTGTAAGGTAGAGCTGGCTAAAACTTTCAAAAGCTTTTCGCTCATTTGTTTCGCTTTAGTGTATACCTGCTCTACTTCTCTCAGGCGAGAGAAAGTTGCAGGTGGGTCTTCGTCTTCGACACGATGCGATTCCTTGTTGACGGCTGATGTTGAACGACGTCTACGTGACGGAGTGAAAGCATTTTTTCGTCCAGTTCTAGACCGGTCCGGCGACTCTGCCGAAGGTGATCGTATGTGCATAGCATCGAGACCTTCAGTGATTGTTTCGGTTTGATGTCGGCTAAGGACATCGGTAGAGGGTGCTGGTGTTATCCACACTGAGGGAGTCGGCGTGTCACCTCGTGAAAAACTGCTGCTATGGGCCCGTAGAGGAGTGGTTGTAGCTGGCGTTGAATGAGTTGCCTCGCGAGCCGTAGAGGATACCTTTACCGATCCTGCGGTTGTCTCCAATCTTAGCGCTTGCAGAGATGCATCAAGGGCATCGGCGTGCCGACACTCGAGAGAGGAACCACCAGTCGTTGTCGACGGAGTATACACAGCTGTATTGGGAGTGTTGCGACTGCTGTTTGAACTGAGAACATCCCGTTCTATGGATGGGAGGGGTCTGTCCCGATCTTGATCAATGTTGAATGAGAAATCCGGCGAACATAACCGAATTTCTCCGAACAAGAAAGGCGTTGGCGAGGGTGTACCAGGTGAGGCGTTTGTAGTGGAGTTCGAAGCTGGCTGTGTCTGCTTCGAGATGGATCGCGGTGAAGAAAGCCTCGAGTGCGACATATCGGAAATCAAGCTGTTTGAATTTTCTGGGCTATGCGTAGTTTCATGATGAATACCATGGGGTAAAGTTGCATTCGCCGAACTTGAAGCGCTGAAGGAAAACATAGAAGAGGAGGACGTGAACAAAGGTGGGTTGGACATCGATGCCCTCGGAGAACGGGGAGAAGGGGTAGACATGTCAAATTGACGTTGTTAAAGACCGTTTCCGTAGAAGACGCTGGGTAGAAGATGACAAAAACGAAGGGAAACAGGGAGATGAAGGCAGTTGAAAACAGTGCGTTATTTCCTGGAATCCAAACCAAAGGGTGCCGACGAATACGAGTCAGGTAACATCAGCAGGCGCCCACTCTGGCGACTTTGCCGCAATACTGCATCGCAGGCTGCCCGGATGACCAATAGCAGGTGCTTCTTAATTTTCGCTCGTTGCATTTTGCAACAGGTTGCAGGCGGCAGACACGGAAATACATCAATTTGGCAGGTACACGCCGGGCGATGGACTGATCCGATGACGCTGCGCAAGGTTTTGGACATATTGGCCCCATTCTGAATATGAAGGTGTTTGAAGACACGAGGGAGTAGCAGTACAGCGCTAGGTGACTTCGCCACGGCGTCAGCCACCATCAGCCACACGTCAAGTGCTGCCGTCTTGGGAGGCATGTGCAAGTATCGCGCAAAGCTTTAGTTTTAGTAGACCTTCGAACGCGTGCAGTTTTCCTGGTCGCTTAATCTGCGTCGAGAGCGAGCGGCGCCTGAGTTCGTCCAAGGCTTAGGGATGTGCGGCACGACCAAATTCCCTGCGCACGCTAGACAGGAGGTTGTTTCGAACCTCCTCAAAGCCGGCTGTTTTTGTCTAGTTGCGAATCCTTTAGGCCATCCATCACCAAAAGGTGTTAAGTCTTCGCAGCTCCAAACGGCCGCTGCAGCGCGTCTCCAACTCCGCGCGCGCTATTATGTGGGTTTCAGCCTTGACGCTGCTGCAACGCCGTGCCGCGCAGGCGCGTTCGCAGCACCCACGGCGTTTTGAAATTACATGGCTGGAGACCGCGGAGACCACATATGTAGATGCCAGATGCGTGGTCACATAACACTTTCCAGTTCATTTGCTTGTGTTTTTCCGTTGGGTCCCGCTCCTTTCCATCTTTTCTGTGCACGCTTATCACGTCCAAGGCTGCGGCGATATGGGCAAGGATTCAGGTCCTGTGACGACCACAGAGGACGCACGCGCAGTCATCGAAGGGATAGCGCAGCTCAAGGGGACATTTACAGATGCATTCAGGCGAAAAGCGGAAGAGAAAGCAAGAAATGGCGATAGGAGCATGCTGCAAGCGATGGAAGGCAGCGTAGAGCTTCGAGAAGACTTCGCAAGGACACTGAAAATGTGAGAGCTCCATCGTAATTCTCTAAGATGTTCGATATGTAATGGAAATAACTATTTCCTAGCGTATCAACTGTACACGAACCGCGCGCGGTTCATAATAGAAGTTGTCTAAAATGCCGACGACAACAAGTATACCAAGGGCGAGACACCAACAGTGTCTATTACTGTCTGTCCCAAACATGTGAAGATTAAATGCAACGAAGATAGCTTCTCCAGAGAGAACATTCAGGCGCTTTGTTGGACTAGCCAGAGTTCTAAAACACCTAGCCAAGAGTATACAGGCGAAAAGGGCATTAGCTTTAAATCTGTCTTTAAGCTCGCCAATCAGGCATATATACGTTCCCCCCCTTACTATTTTCTACTAAATTAGACGAGAGAGCTTAGTATAATTACGCCGCAGTAGGACGAAGACTACTTTAACGACTACGAAGAAGAATATTAGACGACTATTGTCCTGGACCGCATCTGCGACTAGTTGGTAGACTTTTCAACCGCGCTTAAAAAAGACCTTGACGCAATTAACCCTGTCCTTATTCTTTTCCTTCGGCGTATAGAACGACTTTATCTCACGCTCTTTAAGTCGTCTTTAGATGACGAACTGATTATATCAAAATGCTTTTACCGCGTTGACTAGACACCTGGTTCTGGCATCGTGTTGCTTATAGACGAAGATAACAATAGGATGCACTACTTCTACAAAACTTAATTTACTATTAATTTTAATAGTACTAAAACCTAAAGACTAGATATTAAAGAAACTAACATTGTACTAGCCTTTCTAGTAAAGAAGAAATTAGGTATATATATACTCTTAATATAGAAGTAGAACTTTATCTTTATATATCTACCTCTTAGAGACTTTAGATTTAAGGTATACTTCGTTATAATAGTTTAAACGCTTCTACTAATACTATACATAGTTTATTATCCAGGTAGATTTTCTTACTACGTCGAATTAGTAATTAGTTAACGAGAATAACTATTAGAATAAGAATATTATAGACGCGATTTCGTACGTCTTTAAGGTAGTTATTTACGACTTTAACTCTAAGAGTAGAAATTTAGACATAGATAAGTTAGTAAAAACGTAGCTACTCTATATTAATTATAATACTAATAGACTAAGCGTATACTAGTATAATATTACAATAAGTATAAATAAGCACCTTAGAAGAGCGCGTGTTATTAAGAACTAAACTAGTAGCGCCTAGAAGTCTAAACGTCTTATGTTCTTAAATAGAGCGCACGATTATAATAGTAAGCTAATGTTTAGACGTATAGGTAACTACGTCTTCTCTAATTATTCTAAATTAGTCTGCGAGGTACTTTTATTATTAGGCGTTACTACCTCTAACTAGAAGTAGATATATAATAAGCTCTAGAAGCTATATAATAAAACCTTACTTTATAATAAGATATAAAGTAAGAACTAGTACTTAGACCTTACTAAGGTAATTTTAGAGCTATAGAAACCTATAAGAGTCGAAAAGTATATAAGAGACCTAAAAAACATACCTCTAATCTCTCTTGCTAACGGTACTTAGTAGTATCCCTCGTCTAAAGATAATCTAATCTACTTTCCGGCGAGCTTAGAGACAATAATTCCGCCTAAACTACTGTTGTCTCTAGTTAAAGAAGAAGCTTACGCTTGTCCCGAGAGAATAAAGCTCTTCTAACTTCTTAGAGTAAAGAATTATAATATTCGTAACGTCGTCTAGTAGATTATTAACTACTACGCTAAACTTAGCTTAGTACTAGTTATTTATCTTATTATCTAACTAGAGTACCTCTATAAGATATAAAAATACCTATAACTTAGTAAGATAGAAAGAATATCTTTTACGTATTATAATAGATATCTTAAGAAGAGTATATTAATATATACTAATATTTCTATTTATAGCAAGTTATAATAGCTATTCTCTAGTTATAGTAAGGTATATTTTTTATATAACTACTATTTCGAAAACCTTAATTCTTTAGAAAGTATTAAGCTTATAGAATAGTTAAGTAAGATAGCTAGTATAGCGCTAGCCTCTTGCTTTATTATAACTTCTTCTAATAGGCTTTATAAAGACTTTATATAGTTATTAGCTAATAAAAGTAACTAGGTTTTAGCTATCTTAAAAAAGTACTAGAGTCTTTATAATAATAATATAACAGGTATAGTAAAAGAAATATTAGTAGGCTATAAATTTATATACAAGTTAGAAGACTAAGTTACCTTACGTAAAAGCTATATTCTCTTTCTAAAACTTATAGAAAAGATATAAGTATTTAGTAATTTAGATAAGTACTATTTTCTAGATTTACCTAGTAGCGTGCTAAAGAACTAGAAATTTTTATCTAGCTTTAGTATTAGACTAGATAAGAGGCTCGACTTTTATTTATAGGTACTTAACTAAGAGAGCTTCTTAGAGTATATAGACGTTAATAAATTAAAATAGCTTTACCTAGCTATTTAGACGTATATTTTCTTACCTCTTAATAAGAAGAAGGTTAAGTAAGTGTATACACCTATTTAAATAGTAGTCTACGTGCTAGAAGTATAAATAACCTAGAGCTAACTAATAATACTAATAGTTATTAATAGAATAGCCTTTAGTACTAGTAGTATAAATCTTCTAAATAATAAGTAGAAGTATCTTAAAAATTATATCTAGTAAGAGTCTAAGAGCTTATTTAAGCCTATTTTACGTATAGTCTATAGCGGTAAACTAGATTAGCTATTTTAAGAGATCTTAAAAGTTAAAAACGCGATAAGTGTAGAAGTTCTAGAATATCTTAAATAGCTTAGAGATAATAAGTTAATAACTATAGTAGATATTACTAATATCTATATATTTCTATAATAATACTACGTAACTACGTAAGTATATTATAGTATACTAAATAATATATTTCTAACTAAAAATAGATTTAGTATTAATAATAAAACTACCTATATTACTATACTATCTTAATTAAAGTCTACTCTTAAGTAGAAAATAACTACTTAGTACATGTAGAATAATAGAGAGTTTTTATAAAATAAACTTATATTAGAGAGTAAGGCTACTATTTATTATACTATAAAGTAGCATATACTAATAGTAAAAGCCTTTTTTACTAATCTTCTTAAACTTCTAAATGCTAGTATTAACAAATTACTTACTAACTTAGTATTAATATAGAAAATAAAGTAGAATAATCTAAAATAAGTATATTAGCTATATAAAAGAATCGAGAGCTACTATTACTCTAAGCGAATTTCTATAATACATGTATCTATACCTAGAGAGTAATAACTAACTAACTATTTTAATAGAAAAGCTTTTAAGAAATTCTCTCTCGTCTTTCTTTATAGTATTAATAACTAAAGTAGTTAGTAGCTATTACTTAAGAACTATATCTAGACCTAGTCTATTCTACGATACAAGTATGCCTTAATACCTTCTTTAAATAAATATTACGATTTATTCTAAGAGACGTTAGATATACTAAATATAACTATAGATATACTAATTACTAACTTACTAAAAGCGCTAATAGAATACTCTATAGAAGATAATAACGAATACTAATACGTAAAGAAGCTTCTATAAGAAATTTCCTGCCTGTACTAGAATAATAAGAAACTAGAAGAACTAGAAGAAGAAGAATACTAGCTATGCTATACGCTAACGTATCTGTAAGAGCTTTACTTAATTAGAAATTTCTATGTTAACAACTAATAGAATCTATTTAATATCTTCTTAGATAGTTATACTTTTCTTAACTTTAATTTTAATACTTCTAAAAAGATTATAAAATTACTTTATAAACTAGACTATAACTTATTTTTATTTAAAAATATTATTATAAAGATAGAATCTTTTAAACTACTTAGATATAAATATAACTATACGTAGAACTTCTAAGACTATATAGATATACTTATAGAGTACGTAATTTTATTATTTAATTAGATACTACTTTTTTTATACTTATACTTATATAGGTATTTTAAGCACGTTAAGTATAAGTTATCTTATAAGCTTTAGCTACTTTTTAAAAACGCTAAGGTCTAGATTAGTATAGATATTAGAACGTACTATATATTAGAAGATACTACTATTACAAAGAGTAAGAGAGGTTCTAGTATAAAAGTTAGTATTAGAAAAGATAAGACTATAAAGTTAAAGATTATATTCTTAGCGAATAAAGATACGCATAATTATATACTTATAATAGACTTTCTAGAGTAGCTTATAGCGGTACTAAAGCTTAAAATAGTTAATCTTCTAGATTTTAGTCTTCTACTATAGGTGCCGCTCGCCTTAGTAAAGGCCTTACTAATTAAAAAAGGTATTACTTCTAGAGACGTTGCTAATAACTAGAAAGACGCTTTAGTAGTAGATTTAGTTAACGAAGACTTATAGAGTTAAAGTAATAGTAGATATAATAATAATAGTAATAATATATTAATAATATCTATAAGTAGTATTCGCTCGCATTCTATAGAGTTAGCTATTATAGAGTCTACGCGTACTTTAGTAAGGTCTAAGACTATAAATATAACTCTATAACTATAGGTATATTATTAACCTAAAGTTTAGTCTACTACGCTCTAATTTTAGTTACTAGATTAGCTAAGTGTATCTTCTAATAGAAGCTCTTATAGATAACTAGTAATACTCTATTATATAGCTACTAGCTTTTATAGTATAGATAACTATAACTAGAATAAGAAATAGATTTAAAGCTTTGCCTAAAATATAGACTCTATATCTAGCTCTCTACTTAGAAGGTTAAGCTATAAGTCTAGTAGTAGTTATAGTACTTTTAATATAAGTATATTAAAGAAGACTCTTAAGGCCGCTAAGCTTACTTCTATATTAACGCTAGCTCTAGTTACTTCTAGCCTAGGCCGTAGAGTAGAGCTAATTCTAAATTATAACGAGAAGAAAATAGCTTATAACTTTAAAGTTAGCTTTTTAGAAGAACTATTTATAAGTCTCTTAGATAGTCTAGCTTACTATACTAGCTAGATTAGAAGCTAACTCTTATCTAGGTATACACTTTACTATATAATATATTTAAGCTACTAGAATTTATAGGCGAGAATAACTAGATAAGCTTACTATATTTATAATAGTCTAGTTTAGAATTTACCTTAGGTTACATAACCTCGAGTTACGTAATTCTATTACGTAACCTAGCCTAGCGTCTTAGCGCTCGGCACCTCTATATATAGAGTCTCTTAGAGTATTCTTCTACTTCTTACCTTTAGATAGCTAAATTTAACTTAATCTACTCTACTAGTACTTCTTATTCTTATAGCTTATAGAGATAGTACTACCTATAGCTAACCTACCTAGCTAGATATTCTAGAACGCTTATAGTAGTAAAGATAGCAGACCTAGCTCTTATATTATCTAAAGGTTAATACCTCTTTAGCTAGAGATGGTGGTATAATATCTAGCTAAACTAAGTAGCCTTATTAAGAAGCGTTTACTAATAGCTATATTAAGAATTAGAGCTATAAGAGCCTAGTTGCTTACTCTAAGAATCTATTAACGTTACTAATTAATTGCTTACCTCTAGCGCTGTATAAGACTACTAGCGAATCTAGTTAGCGGTAGAAAGATACTAGCACTAAGCTAAAGAGAGCTATTAAGAGCTCTATGTACGAGAGAACTTCTATAGAACTCTTACGTGTAGAAACTTTTTCTTTTCTCTCTCTTTACAAATTATAAAAAATTAATAATTCTCTACTCTACTAGTAGAATTAACAATTCTCTACTCTACTAGTAGAGCTAACAACTAGCTACTCTGCTAGTAGCTAAATACCTCCCCTCTTCGCCTCTTTCTTAATTAAAAAGCCGAACAAATCTAAATACTATAGGGGAACTCTTGCGAAGCTAATCTAGAGGCAGAACCTTAGCCTTATAATACCTCTTTACTCTAATAGTTCTTAAATCTAGAGTAGCAAACCTACTTATAGAATATACTAATTAATATTTCTATTATAAAAACTCTATTTAGTAATATAACGTAATAACTAATAAGAATTAAAATAATAACTTTAACTAGAAGCTTATAAGGCTCTACTAGAGCTTAGTAATACTAGAGTTATTATTAGCCTTAGGTTTATATACTCTCTCTATCTCTACTAAAGAGCTTTAAGAGCTCTTTCTAGAAATACTAGCTAAAATTATTAATAAAATAGTTAGCTAATTATATATATAATAGGTATATAAACAATAAATCTATATATATTACTAGATTACTACTAACGCTCTTACTAAGAGAGATAATATATACGCAAGAAATTAGATATAGACTACTACTCTAGCTAAAAAAGACGCTAAAATCTAGTAACTATAAGCGTAGTTAACTTACTCTAGAGACTAGTCTACCGCGCTAGTTTAACGCGCGACGCGTTTCTCTATAACACTAATTATACGCGATTTAAGCGCGTTACTACTAGAGAATTTAATTCTAGATTCTTGTCTCTCTATATACTAGCTAGCTACGCCTCTAGCGTTATAAGCGTAAGAGAGCTAATTAACACGCTCTACTAAGTTTCTAGATTTACTCTTATTATTAAATAGTAAGAGTATTACCTTTAAGTAGTAGAGAGATAGCTTATATAATAAACTTTAAGTAAACTAGAATTAGTATACTAGAGATATACTAGAGAATACTAAGAAAACTATTATTATCTATATTTATACGTAAACTAAAAAAGACGTATACTAGACTCTATTAGTAATACTATATACTATTAAGAATAGTAGCGTAGTAGTTTTCTATAATTATATTCTTAATTAGCTAGAGAGAAGCTATAGAGACTTATATAAGAGGCTAAACGCTTACTATAATTTCTAAAAGCTTTATTACTAAAGCGCTACTAATTTTGTCTACTTCTAGAATAATTTCTTCTACCTTATATAGAAGCGTTAGCTTCTAGTAGATTAATAGGTAGAGAAATTTTATAAGAAGCTACTAGAGACTATACGTATATAGTTAGGTATATACTAATATTAATACGTTAATAACTATAATTACTATATAGACTTTACTTAAGACCTTACTTAAGAGCTTACTCTAGAAGAAGTACGCGTTGCTACTAGAAAGGCTAAAAAGCGTAACGCGATCGCGTTAATGCTATAACGCGCGCCTCTAGCTCTTCTAGATTTTTTAGCACCTAATAAAGCTCTAGTAATCTAGAAGCTAGTTACCTATTTTTAATACTATTAACCTAGCTACCTAAGCCGTAATTACTCTAGAGCCTCTACCGCGTAGAAAGCTATTAAGAACGTTAATCTAGAGAAGAAGCCTATAGAGCCCGTAGAGTTATAAGCACCTAAGAATAACTTATTAGAATATAAATCTAACGATTTAGAAAAAGCCTAGCTCTAGAAAAAGTCTTCTCTCTAGAGCTACTTACTAGAGTAATAAACCTGCGTAAAAAGCTATTTAGTAGTTCTACGTTTACTCTACTCTACTAAATATCTATAAATAGTCTTATAATTAAGCTTAGAGGCTTAATTAATATAGAAGTAAGTAGCTACGTCTTAGTATACCTAAAGCACCTTTAAACTCTTAGAAAAAACCTCTACGTTAAGCTATTACGTATAGAACTAATCCCTCTTACTAGGTATAATAGATAACCTAATAGCTAGATAGATAAATACTTTAAAGCTAATTTAGTACTAGAAAGCTACTAAATACGCATCTACTTTATATATTGTAATACTAGCCGCTATAATATAATAATTAGTTATAAGCTACTTAAAGAAGTTAACGTTTAGGTTAACTATAAGTAGCGCGTACTAATATAGCTAGACACTAATTAATTAATTAATTATAAACGCGACGCGTTTATCTCTACCTAATTCTCTTAATCTACTACTAAAGCTTAAGTAGCTTACTAAGCTAATGCTAATTGCTATGACGCCTTAATATTAGTAGTAGAAAAGCTAAGAGTAATATAATAAGAGAAGAGAGAATTACAACGCTAGAAGCTTTAAGAAAACCTACGCAAAATAGATAGATAGCTTAAGAATCTTAACCTACCTATTAGGTTACCCTATAAGCTAAAAAAGCTACCTGTTTTGCAAGAAACATGCTTAAAGGCTAGGCTTAACGTTAATATAATTAGCGTAGCTACCTTTATAATTAACGCGCGTTAAAAAGATACTATAATTAGGCACCTTAGTATCTATAAGGTTAATTAGCTTATTACTAATAGAAAGGAAACCTTTGTTGCTAATCTAGAGAAGGAACTCTGCTAACTAGTTATTTAAAAGCTTCTATCTCTAGAATATACTAGCGTAACTATAGTCTATTTCTTAAAAAAGAATTCTAATACTCTACTACTATATAGAGAGAGTGTAGATTATAATATTAAGCTTATAGTAGAGAATATTTTAATAAATAGTTCTCTTTATAGTATATTACTAGAGTACCTATAGTTAGTATAGAATTACCTAGAGAACTACCTTTATTATAGCTTTATTATCTATAGTAATACGTTGTATACATTACTAGTTCTATTTACTAAAAAGCTAGGTAGAGAATAGAGGTTCTATATTAACTATTAAAAGCTTAACGCTATTACAAAAAAAGACGTCTATTCTATTTCTCTTATCTAGAAAACGCTTACACGCCTATTACGCGCTAAGGTCTTTACTAAGTTAGACGTAAGGTAAGCTTTCTACTAGATCTAGCTTAACAAGTTAGTAGAGAACCTAACGTCTTTCTATACGTAGTATAGTAACTATAAGTATTAAGTTATACTCTTTAGCCTTTATAATAGCTCTACTACCTTTTAGTAATATATTAATAAGGTGTTATATAGCTTACTAGATAATTTCTATATAGTATATATTAATAATATTCTTATTTACTTAGAGAATTTGCTTAAGTATAAAGCCTATATTACCTAGATACTTAATTAATTATATAAAGTTAGGTTGTAAGTAGATATTAAGAAATTTAAATTTACTATTAAAAGTACTAAGTTTCTAGAATTAATTATAAGTACTAATAGAATCTAGAAGAACTCTAAGAAGGTTACTACTATTTAGAATTAGCCTATACCTACAACTCTTAAGAGCCTTTAATTGTTTCTAGGTTTCTATAATTTCTACTAAGCCTTCTTAAAGAATTATGGCTAGATTATTCGCTTTCTTACTAAGCTACTAAAATAGAGAGTATAGTATGCCTTTAGAGAAATTAAGCTTATAGTATTTTAGTAGGTTAAGAATCTTATACTATCTAACACTATACTAGCTTACTACTCTCTCTATTACCGCACAAGAGTAGAAATAGACGCCTTAGATAGCGTAGTTACTAGAGTTCTTTTATAGCTTTAAGAAGACAGTATCTAGAGACTAGTAGCTTTCTTTAGTAAGATAATAAACACTATCTAGATAAACTATAGTATTTATAACAAAGAAATACTAGTAGTTATTCTTAGTATCTAGAAGTAGAGAAGCTAGCTAATTAGCTTA
>NW_022987242.1:206842-223204 GCF_010094035.1 Trematosphaeria pertusa | reverse complement strand
TTCTCTCTACTCTACTATAAGAAAATTATAGCTTAATATATAGTAAAGCTATATTACTAATATATCTAGCGTATATATAGTTCTTCTAGGTCTATTATATTAGATTATAGTCTATAGTTTACCTCTACCTTTATAAATAAGCTCTATTAGCTTATAGAAATTAAGTAGAAGCTCTCTACTATATACTACTCGTAAACTAATAGAAATATAGAGATTATTAATTAATATCTTAATTAGCGTCTACGTTTATTCGTTAACTATTACTAGAATAATTAGTTAGACCTTCTACTCTATATAGACTAGATATAAGCTACGTTACTATATAAAACTATAGAACTAATAGTATATAAAATTAAGTTTAAATATAAGCTAATATACTACTAGAACTAGAAGAAACGTATAATAAAAGCCTCTACTCTACGTAAGCGTCTCTTATACTAGAAAGCTTAGAATTTCGCTAAGAAGTAATACAACGCCGTAAAAAAAGCTACTAAAATTACATAAAGTAATATCGCGAAAGCGTAAGCTAGACAGGCGCTCTAAGTAAACAAAAAGCGCTAAGAACCTAATTTTATAGTAGGCAACCTTGTCTACGTTAAACCTTATAGCTTTTTAATAAATTAGTCTAGTATAAAGCTTAATTAATAGATATATAGCTCTTACCTAATTATTACTATAAAGAGTTACTTCTTCTAGCTCTAGCTACCTACGTATATACGTATATATAACGTTTTTTACGCTAATTAGCTATAGAAAGCCTTAGAGCTATTACTAGAGTAGGTAGAGCCTAAGTAGCTACCTATTAAAGTAGATAGTAATCTAGAATAGCCTATATATAAAATTCTAGATAGCCGTCTTTATTAAAATCGCCTTTAATACCGCGCTATATAAGTTACTAATAACTCTAACTCTATCTAGTATAATACTATAGGTTTTATTAATACTCTCTATAAGGTAAGAAACTTTTATATAGTATACCTAGATAAGCTAGAGCTGCTATTATAATTAGATACTTAGATTAAGGCGTACAAAAAAGAGAAGACTCTAGAGAAAACCGCGAAGAATTTAAAACCTATAGAGGTAGAAGATACAAGGGTAACGCGAAGGCGCTGCTAAGTAATTTAAGAAGAGAGCCTATAATAAAGCCGCCCTATAGACGCAGAAATAAGCCTTCTAGCTTAAATCTCTACAAGAATAGAGTAACTAGAGAGAAGGTAGTAGCTATAAAAGCGCTTCTAGTTTAAAACTAATATAAATATACTTACTATAAGCTAAAAGAGATAGTTAAGAGTATAATATAGAAGTTTTAGAAGAAGAGAGACCTAGAAGACGTATTTTAGAGCTTAGAGACGAGCTCTTTCTATAAGAGGGGGTAATATAATAGTCTAGTTTAGAATTTACCTTAGGTTATATAACCTTAGGTTACATAATTCTATTACGTAACCTAGCCTAGCGCCTTAGTACTTAGTATCTTTATATATAGAGCTTCTTAAAGTATTCTTCTACTTCTTACCTTTAGATAGCTAAATTTAACTTAACCTATTCTACTAGCACCTCTTATTCTTATAGCTTATAGAGATAGTACTACCTATAGCTAACCTACCTAGCTAGGTATTTTAAGACGCTTATAGTAGTAGAGATAGTAGACCTAGCTCTTATAACGTTCTTATACTAGCTTCTTAACCTTTAGTTATAAAGTCTTAAATTTTACCTATAAGAATATATAGAGCGCTCTTACTTACTACTTTAGATAGATGTAGTATCTATACGTAATACTAAAGTAGCTATTCTTAGCTTATAATAAAGGTAATATACCTCTATATTAGCTAGAAGTTAAGAGTATAATAAGCTAAGATTCTACTACTACTTTTTATATAAGTAGCTCTTAGTATAAGTTAGTAAGCTTTATTAAGTTATATAGTAAGTTAATAGAACTTTTAGCTAACGTTAACTAGGTAAAGAAGCTACGTATAATCTTAGTAACGCTATTAGAAGTCTATATTATTCTATATATCTTAGGCTTAAATATATTAGAGAATAAAGTAGAATACTAGCTATAGTAAAGAGTATATTTAGATCTATATACTCTTAGTAAAAAGAGTATATTAAGTTTTATTACGCCTACGTATACTATTATAGCTACTATATAGTATAATATATATTAAGAAAAGTAAACTTATTATTCTAAGAAAGTACTATACTATAGTTACTATACTATAATTAATAGGTTATACTCTAGCTAAAGTTACTATTCTTATAGAGCTACGTTAGTAGTAGAGTCTAAAGTTCTATAAAGAATAGAGTAATAAATATTAGCCTAGCTATAAAATAGCCTAACGTTTTAATTTAGAGTAGAAGAAACTAAGTACTATATAGCTTTTTCTTCTATACTAGTTTTAAAAATAATTCTACTCTTAATATCTATATACTATATAGATAAGATAGCTTAATAGTATTAAGATTATTATATAATAGGTATTATATACGCGTTACGTAATATCTATACGCTATAGCCTATACGCTATAGAACCTTCTTTTTTCTATTTATACCTCTAGATAGAATAAGTAAGTAATAACTAAATCTATTTACCTTATACTATTCTCTCTATACGCTATATATACTATATAACTCTCTCTCTTACTAAATAAATATATAACTATTCTATTTATATAGCTAGCTATAGAGTCTATTTAATAATTACTATACCTATATATATAATAATCTACGTTACGTAATAATCTAGAAATAACGTACTTACTATTTTAAAAATAAGAGTATTATAATAGCTATAATAGCTATTATTATAAGATTTTTTAGTAGAGTAGTAAATAAAGGTATATAATTAATTTATACTATCTAAATTTACTTAGAAGATTAACATTATAGCTATAGTAAGTAGTAAAAGCTAGAGTAGCTAGTATAGCCTATAATATCTTCTTAGTAGCTATACTAGTACTACGTTATTTCTAACGCTTATTAGCTTAAGTAGAGGCTTTTAAGGCCTTGTACTTACTCTTTTAGAATAGTTATATAGCTTTTTTAGCGTTGCGAGCTACCTTCTAGCGCTTACGTTTAGCTGCCTTATTAGCCTTCTTCTTCTTTCTTACTACCTTAGCTGCCTCTTTTGCTACACGCCTCTTCTCTACCTCCTACTCTTAGAGTAGCTTAGTAGTAGCTTAAAGCTTCTTCCTATTAGCCTTTACAAGCTACCTATTATACTCTTTTCTCTACTTTACTATCTCTTATACACGTGCCTCTCTAATTTTACGCGAAGACTAGAAGATAGTACTACTATAATACTTCTAGTGCTACTATAAGTTAAGAGGTTTACTACGCTTCTTATACTTCTTCTTAGTAGTAAGAGCCTCTTTTAGGCTATTATTCTTATAGTGTAGTAGCTTGTTTTATACTTAGAGTCTATAGAGCGTTTAGAAAAGCGACTTTAACTCTTCTATAGTAGTATTCTTTACTATAGAGCGTACAAGACGCTCTATCTAACACTAGTTACTCTTCTTAGACGCTAAGAGGCCTGCTTCGCCTTTATCTTGCTTTCTAGAGCTCTCTCTCTTAAAGCGTTTAAGTATAACCTCTAGGTCTATAGGCTATATACTAGTAGCTTTAAAGAACTTAAGAATAGTCTTTATCTTAAATAAGAACTTCTACGCTCTCTAGAATAGTAGAAAAAAGTCTCTCTTCTTAACTAGTACTAGCTCTTAGCTTCTCTAGAGATAAGTAGAGAGCTTCTTAGAGTAGCTAGTAGAAAGAGGCTTAAAGTAAATAACGTTAAGTAGCTAAAGCGTATAAGTAGAGTAAGGTAAAAATATAGCTAGAAGTATATAATAGAAGTTATAGTAGTTAATAAACTTCTTTATAAGGTAACTACTATAGCTATTAAGTATAAGAAGATACTAGTCTCTTCTATAACGCGCTTTCTACTTCGTGTAGCGATTAAATACCTGCTCTAGCTACGCTAAACTAATATTATTATTTATCTATCTAGATAGAGATAAAGCTATAAAGACGTCGTGTTATCTAGCTTTAATAGCGTCTACTTAAGCTACCTATAGTAAGCTATTTACTAACTAATAGATAAGACCTAGCGGTAGAGCCTCTCTATTAGCGTAGATAGCTACTAAGAGAGTAATCTATTTATAAGAGCTATTTTAGAGTACTATCTATATCTCTTTTTACTTCTATATCTAATAGCTAAATACTTATTTTAAGCGTTCTATTATATCTATTATAAAGCTCTTCTTATCTATATTATAGAAATAGCGCGGCTATATATTATACTACTTTATCTTCTAATAATATACTTTACTACTAAATACTCTACACTATTAAATACTCTACGATTTCTTAGCAACAAAAACTAACAAAAATTAATAGGTTTTTCTTAAATAACTAAGCGAAACCTTAATATTTTTCTATAAAAATTTATATATATATTCTCTATAGTACATTACACCTTGTAGTAAAGTTACACTAAGATATATTACGTAATTAAAAAGCTATGCGTATTTAACTAACTTTTAAGAAAAAATCTAGTTTACTTCTAGTAAGTACTATTATATCTCTATAATAATATATAAAACTTATAGTATATAGTATTTATAACGTAATAAAGGTTTCTAGAAAACTTCTATAGCGCTAGCTCTTCTAGGTATAGCGTAATAAGAGATAGAAGTTAGAAAAACTTCTTTTTAGAGTTTTCTTCTCTAACTATATATATATATTAATAATCTAGCTATATAAAGTTATATAGTATAAGATTATATATACTATAAGCTTTCTATATATTTAGAAGTAATAGATTTAAGATAGTTTTAGTATAGTTCTATTCTTTTCTACTATACTATAAAAAGGCTTTACTTTTAAATAACTACTTAAAGCTAGTATATTATTAGTTAATAAGCTTTATATAGTTTAAGTATACTATAATTTATAAAATTATAAGTTTATATAGCTAGATTAACTAATATATATATAGTTAGAAGAGAAAACTCTAAAGAAGAAATTTTTCTAACTTCTATCTCTTATTATGCTATACCTAGAAGAGCTAGCTCTATTGAAGTTTTCTAGAAACCTTTATTACGTTATAAATACTATATACTATAAGTTTTATATATTATTATAGAGATATAATAGTACTTACTAGAAGTAAACTAGATTTTTTCTTAAAAGTTAGTTAAATACGTATAGCTTTTTAATTCCGTAATATATCTTAGTGCAACTTTACTATAAGGTGTAATGTACTATAGAGAATATATATATAAATTTTTATAGAAAAATATTAAGGTTTCGCTTAGTTATTTAAGAAAAACAAGTTAGTTTTCGTTAATTTTCCTTGCCAAGAAATCGTGAGTGGTTCGCTTGTGTGGGCGGTTCGCTTATAAAGTACGTTATACTATATTACACCTTGTATTAATGTTGCACTAAGATATATTACGTAATTAAAAAGCTATACGTATTTAACTAACTTTTAAGAAAAAATCTAGTTTATATCTAGTTAGTACTATTATATCTTAATAATAATATATAAAACTTATAGTATATAGTATTTATATCTTAATAAAGAGTTCTAGAAAACTTCTATAGCGCTAGCTCTTCTAGGTATAGCGTAATAAGAGATAGAAGTTTATAAGAAGTCTTTCTAGACTTTTCTTCTCTAACTATATATATATATTAATAATCTAGCTATATAAAGTTATATATTATAAGATTATATATACTATAAGTCTACTATATATTTAGAAGTAATAATTTTAAGATAGTTTTAGTATCTTTCTATCTTTCTATACTATACTACTAAAAAGACTTTACTTTTAAATAACTACTTAAAGCTAGTATATTATTAGTTAATAAGCTCTATATAGTTAAAACTAACTATAATATATAAAATAATAAGTTTATATAGCTAGATTAACTATATATATATATATAGTTAGAAGAGAAAACTCTAAAGAAGATATTTTCTAACTTATATCTCTTATTACGCTATACCTAGAAGAGCTAGCGCTATAGAAGTTTTCTAGAAACCTTTATTAAGTTAGAAATAGTATATACTATAAGTTTTATAGATTATTATAGAGATAATATATAGAGCTAATTATTTATAAATAATTAGAAGGCGTAGCAAGTTACCTAATAGAAGACGAAAGAGAAAGCTATACCTAATTAGAAAGGCGCTAAGTCTATATAAGTAAGCTTTCGCTAGTACTCTTAGCAAGAAATATTAAAACTTTAGAAAGCTAGCTATAGGTAGCTCTATAATAGCTATAAGACGTAGAAATTATAATATTATTACTATATATTACGCGAGAATTACTTATAAATATATACAATAGCTATATAAAATTAAGTAAGCACGCGGCTAATAAAGCCGCGGCTAGGCGTACTAGTATATCTAGTTATAGTTACTTTGTAAGTTACTCTTAAATAACTCTAGGTAGCCTATAGGTATATCTATAACGCCTGCTAGCGCTATATTATTACTACCTATTACGCTAGAATTACTTAGAAATATATGCGACAGCTATATAAAGCCGAGTAAGCGCGGCGTAGAGCGTAGTTATAGGTAGACGCGCGTAGGCTAGCTAGCTAGCTACGAGTATAACTTTCTAGATTTTAACTAACTCTAGTAACTTCGGCGCGCTAGCTATAGGTAGCGTAGAATTTCTAAATTTTTAATATTCTATAGCTAGAGCGCTCTATAGTAGCTTGTAGAGCTATAGTAGACTCTAATTAGCAGCTGTATACGCTAGCCGTATATAGTAAAGCTAGTAACTAATACTTAAACTAATACTAAATTACTAATTCTTAACTTGCTAATTCGCGCTACTAGCGCTCTTAGGTACCTAAGAGCTCTCTATAGGTACTTATAACGCCTGCTAGCATTATATTATTACTACGTATTACGCTAGAATTACTTAGAAATATATGCAATAGCTATATAAAGCTAAGTAAGCGTAACGTAGAGCGTAGTTGTAAATTAGGCGTAGACAAGCTGCTAGCTAATTAGCTAATTAATTGTATCTAATTACACTTAATTCTAATTACACTCGATTACTTTTTAGCAGAACGTTAGAGTCTCTAATTAGGTAATTTTTTCGTCTAAATTAGGAACTAAAGTTTCGCTAGCGTTCTATAAACCTAATTGTAATTACTCTACTTATACCTTGCTACGTAATAATAGTACTAACTAGAAGTAAACTAGATTTTTTTTAAAAGTTAGATAAATACGTATAGCTTTTTAATTACGTAATATATCTTAGTATAATATTAATACAAGGTGTAATATACTATAAGAAATATATATATAAATTTTTATAGAAAAATATTAAGGTTTAGCTTAGTTATTTAAGAAAAACCTATTAATTTTCGTTAGTTTTCGTTGCTAAGAAATCGTAGAGCGTTTAGTAGTAAAGTACGTTATAGCAAGTTAAAGTATAGCTTATACTTAACGTTTAAATTAGCGTTATAGTAAAGAGAGTTAATTCTAGACGTCTATTTAGAGATAAGATAGTAGCTATATTAGTTAAGAAAGTAAGTAACCTAAGCGTTGCTTATAAGCTCTATAGCTATTAAGAATACGAAATTTTATATTATCTTTTTTATAGAAGGCAGCTCTCTCTTTATAAGGTCTTTAATATAGCTTATAAGCTCTAACTCTTATTATAGACTAAGTACTTATTAATTATAATACTTAGCTTCTTATAGGCGCTAATAGCCTTAGTATCTTCGACGTAGTATACTATACGGTATACTAAACTAGTAAGTAATTTTCTAGTATACGAGTTATTCTTCTAGTTTAAGTAATTTAATTACTATAAGCGTATTATTAATTAGTACTATAGTAGTAGAGTTATAACACGTTAAAGTTTAGAGCTTATCTAGTATTTTAGTATTTCTAGATTATTATATAATATAGGTTATTATACGTATAAGTATAGTAACGTATTTATAAGTAAGCTATAAATATAAGTAAGCTATAAACTCTACTAACTTTCTATAACGCGTTACCTATTAACTATAATAGCTTAACTAATACTTATTTAATTACTCTATAATAAAGTAGATATCTCTCTAGCTATTTTAGCTATTAATTAAAATTAGATCTAGAGTATTAATCGCGCTATAGTAACGTTTAACGTTTCTAAAAGCACGCTTTATAGCTAACGCGCTAGAACTACTACGCAACGTAATTATAAGTCTAAATTAAAGAAGCTTAGTAAGCTAGAAGAGAAGGTTATTATTAAGTATATACTTAATCTAGATTCGCGAGACTTTACGTCTACTCTAGGTACTATATAAGATATAGTAAATAAGCTACTTACTAAGTATAGCGTAGACTATATTAGCTAGTAGTAGCCTAGAAACTTTATTAAGCGAATAGATAGTCTTATAGCGCGATTTAATCGAGCCTATAATTAATAGCAAGCTTTCTACAAGAACTTAATAGCTATATAGACCTAGTTTAAGCTAGTAGTATATATAAAGGCTACCTATAGTATCTATAATAAGAATACCTTTAACTTTAATAAGACTAGCTTTCTAATAGGTAAGATATTCTTCTAGCTATTTATTATAGGCTTAGAGAGACGTAGTTAGCTAAAAGTAATTTAGCTAGATAATTATAAGTAGGTAATAATAATCTATAGAATTAACGCTACTAGGTAGATAATTCTACTCTTTGTTATCTTCGCTAGTAAGTACTACCTCTCGGCCTAGTATAAGAGCGATAATATACTAGGTAACTAGACTATTAGTCTTAGTAGTAATAGGTAGACTATAAATAAGCTTAGTGTTACCTAGCTATAGTACTTTATTAAGTATATAGTAGAGCGTAGAGTAGGCGTACGTTAGCTTCTAATACTTAATAGCTATAAGAGCTATAACTTACTTAAATTCTAGAAGATCTATAGAGAGAATAAAATCTATACTCTATATATACTACTATATTTATTATATCTTCTATAGCTACTTAACGTAGGCTACTTCTTACTATTAAAGTAGGTGTATAAGCGCTAGGTTAAGAGTCTAATACGTAACTATATTAACTATATTACTAAGCTTAAGTTTCTACTAGCCTTTCGCGTTACCTATAACTAGTTAATTATAAAGAAGAATATCTACGTAAGCTTTTAAGGCTCTAGGCTAGTTCTATATAATCTAGAGGTAGTGCTCTTAAAGCTTAATATTAAGCTTCGTACACCGTTGCTAGAGCTAGCGCTAGCAGCTCTACTAGAAGCTCTATAGAAGTCTATAACACTAAGTAATACACGTAAGCTAGACGCTTAGTTAACTCTAGTTTATAAGCGAATTTAAAGGTATTAGAAATTCTCTTCTACCTTAGTTATCTAGTTACTTAATTAGCTTATAAGAGGCGCTAAGAGAATAGCATATTTAATAGTACTTATACGCGAGAAGATAGCTACTCTATAAAGAGTAAATAAGGTAGCTATAACGCGTAAAAAGTGTAAAAAGAAGTAGATCTAAAAGTAAGGCACTCTATTAAAGGTAGAGAAAGAGGATATTATTACTTAAAAAGCTGTTAAGTAGTAACTAGAGAGAGAAATACGGTAAGGTAAGGCGTAGTTAGATATAAGCTAGCAGGCTTCTACGCGCTATAGGCGCTATAGAGAGCCTAGATATAACTTATACACGTATAAGAAGGCTTCTATAGATACTACTTAATTTAGAATAGCTATTATATTAATAGAATATTAATACGTTATAAATTTATATGCTATAAAAGACTTAGAGACTTAGTAGAGTTTATAGCTTACTTGTATTTATAGCTTACTTATAAACACGTTAGTTATTAATTCTACTATTAAATTTAGCAATCTTATTACTATCTAATTCTAGCTCTTTCTTATATTTATGCTTAATATACTCTAATTATCTTCGTATAACGTCTATGTATAAAATTACTCTACTTCTTCTATATAAATTCTATATTGCTTATAAGGCTATAACAGCGCCTTATTTAAGAGTTAAATATAATTATTCTACGTACTATTAGTACTCTATTAGTATAGAGACTACTTCTCTCTTACTAACTAATAAATATAGCATGCTATAATACTACGCCTCTTTAGTAGCTTAAGCTTCTCTTTAAATACGCTAGATATTAGCTTCTATCTTAGCAGGTTAAGTAGTTTAATACTCTAGAGTCTATCTTCGTATAAATATACTCTTAGCTAACACATTCTTAATTTTAGGCTAATCTAATCTAGTCTTCTTATGCGTAGATTTAGGCTAAAGTAATAAGTTTAATAGTAAGAGTATAAAAATTATACTCTTAGCTAAGGCTATTACTTAGCTTATTACTAGAGATATAGGCTAATTTCTACTACCTAGATATAGCTTAAGTACTACCTAGCGTATTACTTATTATAGTTTTTACTATACTATTAAACGTAAAGAGAATAATAAGAATCTAGCTATATTTATTAATAATCTAGATAAACGTTAAGAGTATATATAAAAAGTAAGATATAGGTAATAAACTATAGTATATTCTTACCTTTCTATAAGGCTTTAAGTACGTAGATAGTAGTTAGAGTAGGTAAGGTTTAGGTAATAAGAGACGAATAGTTAAAGAAGGTAGCTAAGCTAAAGGTAGTAGCCTTAGCTAAAATAAGCTATACGTAACTATTATAAGCTATTCTCTTAACTAAGACTAAGGCTTACTTTTATAAGAGAAGGTAAGAGGTGTACTTTAGGCTAGAATTATTTAGTAATAAAGAGGTAGAGGTAATAATACTATAAATTATAAGTCTCTATAGTAATTTAATAAATAAAGTAATAACTATAAGAAGCTATAAGAAGTAAGCTTCTTCTAGTTATATATATATGCTATCTTAGCTAGATTAGGTACTAAGGCCTAGCTTCTATAGATTTCTTAGATTAGGTTCTAATCTATAGATTAGATTCTAATCTCTCTAATCTATCTAATCTATATTATATAACTCTAATTATTTCTATAACCTTACACGTAACCTTTTGTCTTATAATTCTAGGCTTAGCCTACTATTTTCTCTATTCTAGCTAGTTAACTCTATTTCTAATTCTACAATTATAACACTTGCTTCTTCTTCTAAAGTATTATTCTAACGCTCTATTCTATCTCTAGGTATAGTATTTTATTATTTCGCGCTATTTCTATATAAGAGTAGCGCTACCTATAGTTCTATAGTATTATATTCTCTCTTTTCTTTCTATCTTCGCTATGCCTTCTGCGTGTACTAAGTCTTTAATAGTTTACTACTACTATTACGCTAACCTTATTCTACGCGCTAGTATTAATATATTTAATAACTCTTATAGTACTTACCGCTCTTATAACCTACGTTATATTATAGAGATATCTTCTAGTTATTATTTAAAGTATATTATAAAGTATTAGTTCTATAATAAGATACTAGATTAGAAAGAGGTAGAGAAGCTAGATTAGCTAGAGGCTAATTTATATTCTTAGTAGTCTAAGGCTAGTCTTAAGGTAGAGCGCCTTGCTAAGACTTAGTAAATAGAGTTAGCTTATCTTTATATAGAGTTAGATCGTCTATATTCTTAGAAGGCGTTTCTAAGTAAATTCTAGTAGTTTGCGAATACTTGTAGCAAGCGCCTATAAAAGCAGTTAGAGCTAGTACGGCGTTGTCGCGACATACTATTTTTAAAAGACCTAGCTAATATTAAGAAGTTAGAATAGTTAGAGTATAAGGTATAGTAACTCTTATAGCTATAACCTTCTATTTCTCTAGTTAATTCTCTTTAGTTATTTAACTAGAGTTATCTAGAAGATCTAGAGTTCTAGTTTCTAGGTTTTAGAGGTAGTACTACTAATAAAACTTCTTAAGTTTCTTAGAGTAGTTCTTAAGATTCTCTAGTAGTTTCTAAGTGTCTTCTTCTAGTAGATATTCTTTCTATCTTACTTAGTATTTCTACTAACCTTATATGCGCTTTCTATCTAGTATTCTTTTAACCTTAAAGTTCTAATTAGGTTCTACCTTAGTTTACTTATTAAGTAGTGTATTATTAGGTGCTAGCTTAAGTTTAGATTTATAGAATATAGAGTGTATTTGTATTATTAGTAGTAGCTTTAGTCTAAAGTTAATAAGTCTAAGTTATTTATTAATCTTAAATAGTCTAATTTGTAGATAGTTAAGTTTTCTACTAGGTTATTTAGTACGTAAGTTTTTTTATAAAATAAAAACTTTACCTCTCTTCTTAAAAGTTAGTCTTTTAATTCTTTTCTTATTTACTTATTAAGTTATTTTCTCTACTATTTTCTATAGTTTATTATAGATTATTCTTATTTAGTATTTCTTCTCTTTTACCTTTAGAGAGATTATATTTGTGTATGCTAAGAATTTATATATTCTAGCCTTATAGCTATAATATACCTAATAGAGGGTTATTTCTATAGTCTCTTATTTTGCTATATTATATACTAGTTATGCTATAGATAGTAGTTTAACCTAGTTATTCTACTTCTAGTTAACGTAGTTTCTTAAGTATTCTTCTAGAGTCTAGTTTGTTTGTTCTATCTAGCTATTAGTCTATAGGTAAAAGCTAGTTAACATCTAGTTGCTTATCTCTATTCGGTTAAGTAATACGTTCTAAAACTTAGATATAAATAGCTTATTTCTATCTATTATAACTTATTCTAGTATTCTATATTAGCTAAATAGCTATTAGCTTACCTTATAGGCTAGTTCTTTAGCTTTAAGAGTTTTGCTAGTTAGGTAGAAGTATACGTACTTAGTAAATTAATCTATAATTACTAAGATAGTGTTATACTTTCTTCGTAATACTAGTTTAATTAACTAGAGTAGCTTTATAATAAAGTCTATAGTAATATATTACTATAGTGCTATAGGTAGTTCTAGAGGTTATAGTAGTCTATAGAGTTAATATCTAGTAACCTTATTCTATCTATACTCTACGCATTTCTATACTATTTTTATAACTTTTTTCTTTATTACTAGAAACTTGTATTCTTAGCGTAGTCTTTTAAGAGTACGTTTAATTCTCTAGTACCTATATATTATAGTGCTATAGAATTCTTAAAGAAATTCTATTTATAAGGTTTCTAGTACTTCTTATTATTCTTGCTAGTTAGATAGTTCTAGCTTATTATTCTACTAGTCTTAGATTTCTATAACCTAGCTAATTTGTAGTCTATTATATTCTAGAGTTTTATCTAGTCTTATATAGAGTATAGCTTTATATTCTTTCTTCGTAGTACTTATATAGTTAGCTCTATAGCTAAAAGCGTCTACTACTCTATTTTTAGTACTCTTCTAGTGTCTAATTATAAAGTTTAGTATAGCTAGCGTTTCTACCTATCTAACCTATTATTAGTTTAGCGTTTTTGTTATTATAAACGCTATAAGATTCTTATAGTCTAATACTATATTAATAGAGTACTTAGCGCCTTCTAAGTATATTCGCTATTCTTTTATTACTGCTATAATAGCTATAAGCTTCTTATCGTATATATTATAGTTAAGTTCTAGTACTAAGAACTTTCTTAAGTAGAAGAAGTATAGTTAATACTTACTATCTTCTCTAGGCTAGCTTAGGCATACTTCTAGAGCTCTATCTAATACATTTATTTCTACTTATACTAGTTTATTCTTATTAAACGTTTATAGTAGTAGTGCGGTTATAAATATTTACTTTAGTATCTTAAATACTTGTTATTATAGTTCTTTCTACTAAAATCTCTAATTCTTCTTAGTAATTTCTATAAGAGGTATAGTAATCTATAAATACTCTTAGATAAACTTTTAGTAGTAGTTAGTAAATCTAAGAAAGAATTACACTTCTTTTACTATTTAGAGTATAGGCTAGTCTAGAACTACCTAGACTTTATTTATCTCTATCTAAATTCTCTTATAAGTTAGGTAAAATTCTAGGTAGCTTATTTTTATATAATAAAATTCGCTCTTATTAGAAGCTATTAGAAGTCTATATTTCTAAAGCTTCTATAGTATTTTTTATACATACTCTTTATATTCTTCTAATTCTTTCTTTAAGTATACAAGTATATTATCTAAGTAGGCTATAGTAAACCTTTCTAGGTATTTATATAGAGCTACGTTAATTATACTTTAGAATGTTGCTAGTGCGTTAGTAAGTTTAAATAGTATAACTAGGTATTTATATAGACTTTCTCTTATTCTAAAGACTATTTTCTATTTATAGCCTTTCTTAATTCGTATCTAGTAGTATTCTTCTTAGATATTAAACTTTATAAACTACTATGCTTCTATAAGCTAGTCTATAAGTTCTAAGATTATAGGTAGTAGATAGTAATTCTTTTAGGTTACTTAGTTAAGCTATTAATAGTTAATATATAACCTTAGTTATTTATTCTTTTTAGGTATAAATAGTACTAGTAAGGCTATTAGGCTTTAGCTTTCTTAGATGTATTCTTTACGTAGAAGTCTCTCTAGGTACCTCTAGAGTTCCTCTCTTTGCTTACAGCTAAGTAGATATATTAGTTCTAGTTTTAGCGTAGCTTTATCTTCTATAGGTATCTTATAGTTCTATAGTTTATATTTAGGTAGAACGCCGTCGTTCTATTAATTAAATAATATCGCGAACTTCTTATAGTTCTTCTTAACTTCTTAAGGTAGTTACTTTAAGTTAGGTTATAGCTTTTATATTTATATAACGCTAACGTCTTAGAGTTATTTCTTTACGTGTTTTATTAAACCTGCAAGAAATATTCTTCTAATCTTTACCTCTAGCTTTTAGTAAGCTCTTAGGTAGTATCTTACTCTAGCCTTTTATACTACTCTAGACCTTTCTTAGAGTTCTAATCTAATCTATAATAGTCTAGTTTAGAATTTATCTTAGGTTATATAACCTTGCGTTACGTAATAGAATTACGTAACCTAGCCTAGCGTCTTAGCGCTTAGCACCTCTATATATAGAGCCTCTTAGAGTATTCTTCTACTTCTTACCTTTAGATAGCTAAATTTAACCTAACCTACTCTACTAGCGCCTCTTATTCTTATAGCTCGTAGAGATAGTGCTACCTGTAGCTAACTTATCTAGCTAGGTATTTAGAGACGCTTATAGTAGTAGAGACTATAAACCTAGCTCTTATATTATTTAAAGGTTAATACCTCTTTAGCTAGAGATAGTAGTATAATATCTAGCTAAACTAAGTAGTCTTATTAAGAAGCGTTTACTAATAGCTATACTAAGAATTAGAGCTATAAGAGCCTAGTTACTTACTCTAAGAATTTATTAACGTACTAATTAATTACTTACCTCTAGCGCTATATAAGACTACTAGCAGATCTAGTTAGTAGTAGAAAGATACTAGTACTAAGCTAAAGAAAGCTATTAAGAGCTCTAAGTATAGAAGAACTTCTATAGAACTTCTACGTATAGAAACCCCCCCTCTCTTTACAAATTATAAAAAATTAACAATTCTCTACTCTGCTAGCAGAGCTAATAATCTCTTTGCCTTGCTAGTAGAACTAACAACTCGCTGCTCTGCTAGCAGCTAAATACCTCTTCTCTTTGCTTCTTTCTTAATTAAAAAGCTAAATAAATCTAAACACTATAGAAGAACCTTCGCGAAGCTAATCTAGAGGTAGAACCTTAGCCTTATAATACCTCTTTACTCTAATAGTTCTTAAATCTAGAGTAGTAAACCTACTAGTAGAATATACTAATTAATATTTCTATTATAAAAACCTTGTTTAGTAATATAACGTAATAACTAATAAGAATTAGAATAATAACTTTAACTAGAAGCTTACAAGGCTTTGCTAGAGCTTAGTAATACTAGAGCTATTATTAGCCTTAGGTTTATATACTTTCTCTACCTCTACTAAAGAGCTTTAAGAACTCTTTCTAGAAATACTAGCTAAAATTATTAATAAAATAATTAGCTAATTATATATATAATAAGTATATAAATAATAAATCTATATATATTACTAGATTACTACTAACGCTCTTGCTAAGAGAGATAATATATACGCAAGAAATTAGATATAGGCTACTACTCTAGCTAAAAAAAATACTAAAATCTAGTAACTATAAGCGTAATTAATCTACTCTAGAGACTAGCCTACTACGCTAGTTCTACGCGCAACGCGTTTCTCTACAACACTAATTATACGTAATTTAAGCATATTACTACTAGAGAATTTAATTCTAGATTCTTACCTCTCTATATACTAGCTAGCTATACCTCTAGTGTTATAAGTATAAGAGAGCTAATTAACGCGTTCTACTAAGTTTCTAGATTTACTCTTATTATTAGATAGTAAGAGTGTTACTTTTAAGTAGTAAAGAGATAGCTTATATAATAAACTTTAAGTAAA
>NW_022987242.1:205075-206387 GCF_010094035.1 Trematosphaeria pertusa | reverse complement strand
TACTCTAGAGCTTCTACTACGTAGAAAGCTATTAAGAATATTAATCTAGAGAAGAAGCCTATAAAGCCTATAGAGCTATAAGTACCTAAGAATAACTTATTAGAATGTAAATCTAATAATTTAGAAAAAGCCTAGCTCTAGAAGAAGTCTTTTTTCTAGAGCTATCTACTAGAGTAATAAACCTACGCGAAAAGCTATTTAGTAGTTCTACGTTTACTCTACTCTGCTAAATATCTATAAATAGTCTTATAATTAAGCTTAGAGGCTTAATTAATATAGAAGTAGGTAGCTACGTCTTAGTATATCTAAAGTACCTTTAAACTCTTAGAAAAAACCTTTACGTTAAGCTATTACGTATAGAACTAATCTCTCTTACTAGATATAATAGATAACCTAACAGCTAGGTAGATAAATACTTTAAAGCTAATTTAGTACTAAAAAGCTACTAAATACGCACCTACTTTATATATTATAATACTAGCCGCTATAATATAATAATTAGTTATAAGCTACTTAAAGAAGTTAATATTTAGGTTAACTATAAGTAGCGCGTACTAATATAGCTAGATACTAATTAATTAATTAATTATAAACGCGACGCGTTTATCTCTATATAATTCTCTTAATCTACTACTAAAGCTTAAGCAGCTTACTAAGCTAATACTAATTACCACGATGTCTTAATATTAGTAGTAGAAAAGCTAAGAGTAATATAATAAGAGAAGAAAGAATTATAACGCTAGAAGCTTTAAGAAAGCCTATATAAGATAAATAGGTAGCTTAAAGATCTTAACTTACCTGCTAGGTTACTCTATAAGCTAAAAAAGCTACCTATTTTATAAGAAATATACTTAAAGGCTAGACTTAACGTTAATATAATTAGCGTAGCTATCTTTATAATTAACGCGCGTTAAAAAGACACTATAATTAGGCACTTTAGTGTCTATAAGGTTAATTAGCTTATTGCTAATAGAAAGAAAACTCTAGTTACTAATCTAGAGAAGAAACTCTACTAACTAGTTACTAAAAAGCTTCTATCTCTAGAATATACTAGCGTAACTGTAGCTTATTTCTTAAAAAAGAATTCTAATACTCTACTACTATATAGAGAGAGCGTAGATTATAACATTAGACTTATAGTAGAAAATATCTTAATAAATAGTCTTCTTTATAGTATATTACTAGAGTACCTATAGTTAGTATAGAATTACCTAGAGAACTACCTTTATTACGGCTTTATTATTTATAGTAATGCGTTATACGTATTACTAGTTCTATTTACTAAAAAGCTAGGTAGAGAATAGAGGTTCTA
>NW_022987242.1:203525-204943 GCF_010094035.1 Trematosphaeria pertusa | reverse complement strand
GTATAGTAACTATAAGTATTAAGTTCTACTCTTTAGCCTCTATAATAGCTCTACTACCTTTTAGTAATATATTAACAAGGTGTTATATAGCTTACTAGACAATTTCTATATAGTATATATTAATAATATTCTTATTTACTTAGAGAATTCGCTTAAGTATAAAGCCTATATTATCTAGGTACTTAATTAATTATATAAAGCTAGGTTGTAAGTAGATATTAAGAAATCTAAATTTACTATTAAAAGTACTAAGTTTCTAGAATTAATTATAAGTACTAATAGAATTTAGAAGAATTCTAAGAAGGTTACTACTATCTAGAATTAGCTTGTACCTATTACTTTTAAGAGTCTTTAATTATTTCTAGGTTTCTATAATTTCTACTAAGCCTTCTTAAAGAATTATAGCTAAATTATTCGCTCTCTTACTAAGCTACTAAAATAGAGAGTATAGTATGCCTTTAGAGAAATTAAGCTTGTAGTATTTTAGTAGGTTAAGAATCTTATACTATCTAACATAATACTAGCTTATTACTCTCTCTATTACTACACGAGAGTAGAAACGAACGCCTTAGATAGTGTAGTTGCTAGAGTTCTTTTATAGCTTTAAGAAGATAGTATCTAGAGACTAGTAGCTTTCTTTAGTAAGATAATAAATACTATCTAGATAAACTATAGTATTTATAATAAAGAAATACTAGTAGTTATTCTTAGTATCTAGAAGTAGAGAAGCTAGCTAATTAGCTTATAAGATCTAGAACCTTTTATAGTATTAACTAACTACTAAGCCTTAGAGTATTTTACTACTAAGTAAGAACTTACTACTAGATAGGTTTACTAGGTAAATAATATTACTAACTATAACCTTAAGCTTACCTATTAACTAGGTTTAGCTAATATAGTAGTAGACGCGTTATTACAAAAGTAAGAAGAGCTTAAGACCTAAAAGAAGAAGAATTACGCTACCTATACAAAGGCTTTTCTAAGTAAGAAGCAAATTAGCCTCTTAGCTATTAAGTAATTATTAGGTAAGTTATTAGTTCTAGCTATATAGGAATTAGCTAGTAGTATAGTAGAAATTACTACTACTAATACGTTTATAGAGGTACCTTCTACTAAGAATTTATATACTATAATTAATTAGGTTATTATAGCTAACTAATTAGATAACTCTCTATAGCTAGCTTAAGAAAAAGCTACTATATTAGGCTTTACTTAGAAAATAGAAGACGAATTATTAACCTATTAGAATTAGTTAATAGTCTCTACTATTAACTATCTATAAATACACCTAATACGCGCCGTATATACTACTTAGGTAACTACCTACCTAGAATAAAGAAAAACTACCTAGTTACTATAAGATTAATATTACTAGCTAGATATATAAGAAGATATTAATACGTACGTAGTAGTATATA